>NW_027104435.1:41843-136219 GCF_902728285.1 Clytia hemisphaerica | reverse complement strand
AAGGGGGTTTATATTATAAAAAACGACTAAATAGAGAGAAGACCAGCAGTTAAGTTTTTTTTGCAAACTATTTAGAAAACACTGGATTTCTGGTTTGATGAAAAACAGGGGTTTCCAGTGCAGTTTCCGTCAAGTAAATAATATTTCTGATTATCAGCTGATAAGCAATGTAAAGCCATTGCTATGGCAACCCAATCGCCATTTTGTGAAAAGCTCTATCTTTTTATTTATCGCAGAGTCGGATTAATAAAAAAGAGGATGAAATAGAGAAATTATCAAAGGAAACTCCTAGCTGGTAGATGTGGAAAAACCCGTGTTCTACTAGTACTTTTGCAAACAGTTTCTTTCGGCTTTCGGAAGGTAGATAGAAACGGAAAACTGGGACAGCCATTTGTGACTGTTTTTTCAGTAAATATGGGGAGAACTAAGACTGTCTTGACCAGTGATCCATTTTTGAAAACTGAAATTTCTTCAGCTTAGTAAGTTCAAGATTGTAGATGTAGAACGATAAACTCGGTATACATTCATCCATAACACTCTCTGTCGAGTGTTGATGAGTAGTGTGAAAGCTTTGATCAATTGCATCGCAATAGACACTATGTTCGAACCCCAAACAGGGAACTTTCATAATATATCACTTTATATCTTTCTATCTTTCTAAAGTACACTGAATTTTCAGTTTCAAAGCCAGGATAATCATCGCTGCAGCAAAATATCATCAGAAAATGAAATTACGTTTAAAATAACGGCTTCCTTCGATCTTGCTTTTTTTTTTCTAAACCTTGATTTCCTCTACAGGAATATCTTTCATCAATCCTGAGTGACCTTGGGGCTGCTGTAAAAATTAATTCCAGAAAAAGAAGCGGAGAAATTCAAGAAAGTGTCAAAACAAACCTAATGAAACGACTTGATAAAATTTACACCGGTCTCAAAATCTCAGGATATCAACTTCCAAGTGAAAATGTTGGTGTTTTTGGGTGCCATCATGACCCAGCACAAAACAAACTAAAAAATCATGGCGGAAGGAATGCGTCGCAGTATTTTTCTGACGTCAAAAAGCAGTTTCCATATTTTCTTTTTGTTATTCTCACCCTCTCAAACCTAAACAGATATGGTATTTCTTTTAAAAATATATATTTTCATATAACTTTTTACAAGATTTGCGAAATGAGAAAACAAGGGGAAATTGGAGGTGATTGAAAAGAGCTCGAAAACGAGGCTTTACAGTATAACAGTATCATAAAAACTTCAAAGTAGCTGAGAAAATGTCAAGGCTCCAAAAAGTTGAATTCAGGGGTTGGCCTAGAACATAACGTAACTGTCATTCTGATATTTTTAGCTCTCGACTAGCAAATGAATCTGTGCAAAAACAGATCAATTTGCATAAGCCTTTTGAGAGAAAGAGACAAAAGTGCTTTTTATAAGGGATTAAGAAAGGACTTTGATTTTGTGATATGACGAGTTGATCTGAGTTGATAAGTATAAATAAGTACCAATATGTTTTAATAGTTTGTAGTCACTGAGTATCTGCTCAAATCTCTAATGTTTCTGACGCTTATAAATGGTAGGGAATTTAATAAAGTACAAAACGTAAATAGCAATAACAGACGGAGGAGGTCCTCCCTCTAGACGCCAGTCAGCTAGAAGAGAGATTTTGTTAAAAACATTAAAACCTTGTTATGTGAAAACCACAAAATATATATTATGTGTAATCAAGGCTGTGAAATAAGAAACCAATTCTATCTTTATACAATATACTCTCGCTGATTCGAAGTCGAATAGGGAGTCTAATTTGTTCGAATTACAGAAAGATTCGAATCATAGAAAGCATTTCTCCAGGGTTTCTCCCTGACGGAAACTGAAAATTGATTCGAATTATAGAAAGATTCGAATAAAATAAGTTCGAATTAGCGGGAATCCACTGTAGCTACAACAGCAATTGCGTTCTTATTTAGGAATGACTTTTGAGCTAGGTAATTCAACTTAGAAGTTTTAACGATAATCAACTGTAAATGTTGTTCCTTAGTATGGGCAAGGTGGAATCGCACGTGTAACCAATCAGCGAAATTGAACACAATCTTTAAATTAAATATCGATTGCCACACGCAAGAAGGGTAACAAGCTCACTCGGGGGTTAAAAGACGATTGGATCGATTGCTATTCGATGTAGCTCGATATCCTTCGGTTATCATCGAATTTCACTATTTTAAACATTGCGCAAACTTTGTTGAATGGTTCAGTATTTGATTCCACTCAATTAACATCGTCTGTAAAGAAGTTCATTAACTGGTTTCTCCTAAACAGAACCTAAACAGTTTCTCGTTAACTGAGATGAGAGTTTTCTATTCATGGATATGTTATAATTTCGTGAGAAAAATACAAGAGAAGAGAGGCGCCTGTTAAATCGCTCTTATCGACCATAAAACATAGGATACTGTTGAAAATAACATTTGAAAATGTAATCTAAGTAAGATGGAAATCGAATAATCGATAACGATCTTCTATGATGGTTTTTGCATTCTGATAAATCGCTCGCTTTATATATTCCAAACTACTTTAAACTGAGCACGTGGGAAAAATTCATCTTATCAGGAGTTACAAATATATTTCGCAATCCGTTGTACATATGAGGCCTTTTAGAGGTCGTTTTACAGGAACTATTTATAACAAACTGACCGAAATAAGATAAATTTAATGTAGGAAGTAGCAAAACGTCTTGGGAAATATTTTTTTTCTCAAAAACTAAGGGTGGACAAAAAAATCAAAAATTAGCAAAGAGACGTTTAGGCGAAATGTTGAAGGGACCAAACGAGAAATGTAAGAACAATTAGCACTAATAGAACCATGCTAGCAAATTTTGATGCAAAGGAAGATGAAAGAAGAAATCTCAAGCAGGCAAGGTGTCCTGCTAATTTTACTTAATTATTATTCAATTATTTCGCGGAAAATGAAAAATGAGAAACACGTGTTTCTCGCGATAGCAAATCATCGATCAATGATAAATAATTTTCTAGCTGCTGAAGTGTTACATAATTTAAGTAAAATCTCATGGCAGGAACTTGAAAAACATCTGCCGGTATGAACAATAGAGTCTGAAAGCTTATGGACGTTTTATAAGTGTCGTATAAACGGTCATGAATGTACGTTACGTGCGAAAGATGTGCGAGGTTTCTCGAGAAACTGTTTCGAGTGAGATAGGAACACGTTTTTGTATCACACAAAATTCAAAAATATCTTTCTTTTGATAGAAAGTTTGTTAATCTAGGTAACGGTTTATAACACGAAAGGTTTAATCGTTGCGTGCGTGTAAACGTTAGAGATGGAACGGTTATCTCTATTTATTGATTGATAAAAATAAAAAAGGGAGTATATTTTCGCGTGCTCTTTCATTCTGAAGAAAACCGAAATAGACTAGGAAAAGCTAAAAATAAATCTCGATTAACCTAAGTATTAATCGCAGTATAACACTTGGCACGAAAACTATTGGAAGGTTAAATGACCGTTTACTCTTTCACTTAACAAAACATATGAGCAACTTTAAAGCAGCTCGGACCTTCTAGGTAAATTGAGGGATGCAGGGCTAAGCAATACTGTAATCAAATTTTACTAAGAACAATTAGCAAATTTTCCGGGGAAACTAAGAACAATTAGAGGCTCGAAGTGGAAGAAGCTACACGTTTTTTTTATAAGGAACACGTTTATAAGGAACTTGAGGTTGAAAATGGTCTGAGAAATAAGGAATTGTTTAGGAACTGCTCAGGCTGAGAATAAAAAATCAAGTTAAGAAACAGCAAGAGTTCAATTTGAACTTGCACACATTTACAACAACCTAAATAAAAAGACGGAAAATATTGCTGAAACACCTTTCAATATGTCAAAAAATGCTGATAAAGAAGCTACACACTTAGCAAATCCAAACTTAACAGCTAAGTAACTAAGGAACTCGATAAGGAACTTTGAAGCTGAAACTCTCTGGCAAAATAAGGAACTCCAGGCTCGGAGCCAAGTTAAGGTTCCTTATAAAAAAAAGTGTATTATTCTTATAAGAAGCTATCTATGTATACAAAAAGTTTATACACCGATAGGACTAAAAATGAATCTTTATTGAAGTGAACGAGGAACTAAAAACCTAAGTGAAAATATCATTCGAAACAAGAAAGGTCTCATGTAATGCGGAGTCAGGGGAGAGTCAGTCACGATACACAGCTTATAATGCATAAAATTTTCCAGGATTTTTTTCACATTTCATCGCAAGGTCAAGGAAAAAAAAATTATGTTTGAAACGGTGACACAGAAAGTCAACAAAATTATAGAGTTAAAAACAAAGGAGGCATGAATTTCTTAGAACAAAAAGTGTACTTAGAAATACCGCTGAGATGCTCGCAATAAAACATTACTAGTAAATCTTGCTATAAGAAAATATATCTCAGCACTTTAACCAGCTCCAGTAGTAACTAAGGTTATAAACCTTTGAAATTCTTATAACATTTTTTATCTCATCGTATGACAGATTTAATCTGAAGACATTAAATTGGCAAGTTGATTAGAGATGAAGTGTGATTGATTGTCTCTCTAAAGAATAGGATGTAATGATGTTTGCAAAAATTGCTTTAGCAGAAAGAATTGTCGTAGTAATCAGGGAATTTGATTCTCTCAGGTTTAATCCTGTAGAGTTTTTATAACCAATTATTCCTTCCTTTTCTACTGGTGATGAAAGATACAACCTCCTGAGTTTGTCCCTGAAGGCTACCTCAAAGAATTTGCGAGTAGCCGATTCACCCTCTAAAAACTATCCAAGTAGGTGCGTACTACCTTACTACTCTTAGTCGTGTTTTTTCCTTCGATAATGTATGATTTATTGGTACCACCAATTATACCAATTCTGTTGGATTTGAATGTGAAAGAACGGACCTTCCTTCTATTGTGTCTGGCGTCGAAAAATTGAAAAGAAGGTTGAATTTTTATAATAGTGTTCGAACATAATAATTGTGACGACGTGAGAGAAAAGTCAAGCAAGATGGCGGATTCTAGAACTCTCTGTACATGAAAAACCACAAACTCAAACCTATGAGGTTTTGAAGAAGAGATTTAAAAGAACAACACAAATTGATCTTGTAGTGGTGTGATTCTCAAAACTATTTTAAGTAACCCCATCATTCAAAGTTTGTTTTCCATCAAAATTTTGAACGATCCTAAACATAGAAAACATGAAAACTAGAAATTGCATATAATTCGTGACGAGATTAAAGCGGTGAGATAATTGTGGAGAAGATATTTCACAAAATAATTATCTTTGGGCTTAAAAAAAGTAATTTTAGGGAAATTCGTGGGACTAGCTTCTCAAGAAACTCATCCAAATGAATTTTTTGAAACAACAAAAATGACAGTGTTCGATTAAGCGATTTTGTAATATCAAAACATTTGGTTGACGTCAGTACATGCTTACTTAAGGGGCGTCGAACAAAATGAGCAATTTTTTGGACCTATTTTCCCTCCCTGATAGAATATTACTTTAAAAGGAAGGAGTTATGACTTGGAGTAATATGAATCAAAAGGGATTTTAAGTCGGTTTCTTAAAAATAAATCTAATTAACATAAAAAACCAGAAAACATGCATGGGTTGAATATAACATAGCGTTGTTTTAACGTTCATCTAATGTTCACAACGTTTATATAACGTTAGATAAACGTTTAAACAACGTTCTGTATGCGAGATTTGAGTTGAGAGTCGCTTGCAACAAATATCAGTTAACGCAATCCAATAGAATTCTTGAAAACCTGAGATCAATTCTCTTTGCATACAGATTACTTGTTCGCACGATGACGGACTCCCACTCACTAAATCTCATGCCTCACACCCACGTGATCAAATTTCGTTTAAGCTTAACTTACATTACAATGCATTGTGTGAGTAATGAGGTAACTAAATATTGCAAATAGTTTCTTTGTAGAAATTTTGCAAACGCTTGGTGTCAGAAAATTTGAAAAAAGCGTTTTCAAAAGGTCATGGTGGGCTTAATTTAAACTTCTTAACACTTTCGAAGGCGTTAAAGATCGGTGGGAAAAGAGATGATAAATGTTTCCTTAAAAACGTTAGGAGAAAGCAGGCGTTTACTCACCCCAAACAGAGACAAACCATTGATTTATAAATGCTGTGTTACCCGTTAGAGAGTAAATTGTCCAATCATGCTGAGATTACCAAAGTTCCACGAAAGGCCTTATCAACCCATTGCCTAAGTAACCTTATTAAAGGCTTTGTGTGGTTCTGACCATCGGTAAATTAAGAAAATTGACCGTCTAAAGTAGACCTAAAGCTGATGCACGAAACCCTTTTTCAAAGGAGTACGAAGTGGACATGAATGATAAGCTCTGAGATATCAACTGTACCAAAATTTTGAAAAAATCCAAAAGTATGTGTTTGACACCGTCACACCTAAACAAGTTTCCATGGAACCTTATAACATATTGGCAAACAAATCGACATCATAATTTAAAGATTGTGAAAACATAAAACCATTAAGTGACTGCTGTGACTAATGCATAATAAATTTCTTGAAACAATTTGAAGGACTTTCGAGTATAAGGGATAAAATCCACCTTTCTAAGATATCCGTAGGTTGATATTGGTTTCACATGTTTGTGATTTGACGCAAAAATATAAGTTTCGCGAGAAAATGTCAATAATGCGCTGAATATTTGTAGCATTCATACAACAAATTTTCTATTGGGTAGAACAAGTATGATAAGTCATATCATGCATATCAATTATTCATATAGGGGAATTCCCCAAAAGACAAAATCACTGGACCACAAGGACTTTGGTCTCGTAGACAAGAAACTGGGACATCATAGAAACAATATGCATTAATAGTTTTTTTTTGTCATTTGGGGAAATATTGATAATTTTTGACAGGTTTTCTCCCACGAAGACCTTATCATAAAAATGTGAATAGTATGGGCTAATTTCTAAGTTTATCACGCCCGGGGTTTTCTACACGTTTTTTATAAGAACAAACTATGCAAGAAAGTAAGGCTTCGATGACCTATATTGTTGTTATTGAAGTCATTATTAAGAACAAGTTAAGAACATTTTAAGGTTTGTGGGCTCTAAAACACCCAATTTCTTAGTAAAATGTTTGATGAGATATTGGCTGGCAAATGCCAAAGGAGACAAAATATCAAACATCATAAATTCGCAGAAAAACGTCACGTGAGTGCTTATTGCTTGAACATTGTTACATGAACAATTAAGACTTTAGCCGGAGAGGTTTGGTCCAAAAGTCATTTTTGTATCTTTGTATTTTGGACCAACAAAACCAAGTTTTGAAAGCTTTGTTTGTTGTTATTGTATCAGCCTCACTTAACGCAAAGTTAAATCAAAAAGTACCCTAGTCGCCAAAATAAACAGCAAGCAAGCAGTTTGTTACATTTGATCACTTCTAGAAAGAAGTTTGCGGTCGAAAGTGAGACTTGTTCCAATATTTTTTAAGATTCAATCAACAAATACCATTTTAGGTATTCATGTTTGACTTCAAGTGTTATTTTTTCTATCTAAGGCAAACTTGATTAATTTAGGAAGTTTTCAATATTATATAATGCCGTGACCTAATGTGTCGTTGAGGCAGTGTGAAGGAACCCGTCCTGGCTGCGCAAGTTTGCACTATCGATGCTAACTGGAACTGGAGGTCAGAGCACAGGTAAAGGCAAGTTTATGAATATTATACAAACTGTACAAGTTTTCTTATGAGAACAAACGATATAAGAACATAAGGTCTCTGTGGCCTAAATATTAAGAACAAGTTAAGAACATTTTAATTAAGGTCTTGCAAACTCTAAAACACCCGATTCTTTAGTAAAATCGACAAAAATACTCTCAGAATGCAGAAAATAAGAACATATTAAGAACATTTTAAGGCTTGAAACTCAAAAAGTTAAGAACATGCAAAAACTTCAAAAATTTAAGATGTTCTCAAAAAAAGACGTGTATTATGTCTCAACGATAGACATCGAGTGCAACTCTCTGCAAACGAAAAGGCAAAACACATATCGTTACAATAAAAGGTGATGAGTGAAGTGATATCGGTCTGGCGACACACAAAAAGGATTTTCAAAGAGTTCAACAATAAGCCAATCAGAAAAGTCTCAATCAAGGTAATCGGATACAGTTATAACAGGACAACAAAAAATTAATCAAAATCTGATTTTGCGTTTCGTAACTCTTGGAGAAAAGGTGCTAAGCCTAAAAATCTGGAGTTATTATGATAACAAAATAGCACAATAAATTTACGGTGAATTTTTCGTTTCTTATTTCAAGTCAGGTCAATTCAATTTTAAGCTCGTTATATTTTTTATTGGGTTTAAATCTTCTCAAACCAATAATTAATTAATGTCTAGCTGCTGCTATTTTAGTAGTAAACTTATTCAAGATTGGTACTAGGTCAAATAAATTTGAGACAAGGTGTTAGACCAGGTTTCAAATTGCAACAAAGATCTTTGCAATTCCGTTACTGTTGGATTATTTCCCGGGAAAAAATCACCCTGTCAGGTCAAATCCATTATCTGGTTATCCTTTTTCATCTTTGCATCGAGTGGAGTAGGGAAATATCATCGACCACAGGTTAAGAAGGTTAAGCTTCCATCAAAATGTTCCCATCAAAGTAAGGTGTCATTATAAAACGTGGTTAGTAGAAATTTTTAGAATATAAAAGCCTGCCAAAGCTGTCTAAAGTGTGGAAACCCCCAAAGAGGTTGACCTCGGGTTCACCAAATAAAGGCGGTGCTGTCATTAACGATGCTTTTTTACACCTTCAAAATCCTTCGAGCATCAGAGGATAAAAGAGAATGAGAAATATGTAATGCAAACTGACAGTTGTTTTGACTGAATGGCCGAATAGATGAAAAACAACAAGATTAAATCACCAGTAGGAAACACGCGACAGAGAAAAACAATCCTACAAAGCGTGTTGTAAATATCAGCAAGATAGTATTAAAATGCTCAGTTAATTTTTGGCGGATAATTTCTTTTGTCCATTGCGCTCCATGAATACAGTGTAGAATGCAACAATAACAAAAATTGCATTCATGTGCTTAAAGGGGGGGGTTGTACTTTTACGGTGTGACGGGATTGGCCCTTTTTTAGTACGGTATTACGGGATTTGACGTAAAAAAAGACGGAAAACGGTATTTTAAAACCAGACGGTGACGGTATTTGGCCTTATTTTTTGTCATTATGTCGGTATTTGAACCTGTACAAACCGGTGTGACGGTGTTATTATTTTTTCAATTCTCGGGATTTCGGGATTCAGCAAAAATTTTGACGGGAAAACGGTATTTCGAGCCCCTACAACCCCCCCCCCCCCCCCTTAAGGTCACATTTGCACAAGAGACCCGCTATTATAATTGAACATGTCTTTGACAATTTTTAGGTTTTTAGGAAAAATAAGGATGAGTTTGGAAAAAGTATGATAATTAGACTTAACTTTCACAACAGATTCGGTCAATTGAAGGAAAGTCTGTTTTCCATGAACTATGTTTTTCTGCGTATTATTTCGATCACAGCTGGAACATTAGATACTGACTGGTTATACCGTGACTCACACGAATTGTTTTAAAGAAAGAAAGTTACCACTTACCGTGCAAAAAGTTTACTGTTATCAATCAATAAAATGTATAATAGTTTGTGTCCAGTTGGTTCAACCTGTTTTTTTCCTTCCTTTTTATTGTGACCATCAAAGTTTTCAGACTGTGCTAACACCATGCAGTGTTTGTGTACTAGTAAATTGGCGTTGAGGAAAATCCCCAATAGACGGTCCTAAGGCCCATAAGTAAGTAAGTAAGTCTGCGACCCGAATGCCCATAAAGAAGACTTAAAACACCCCCTTCTCACAGACCCGGTAGGATTCTTTCAGCCAGTGGGAATAAAAATAACGGAGGGAAAATCAATGGCGATTGATATTCCCATTGCTGGGGATTTCGATTCTTTTGTTTTTAAAGTCAGAAAATTCAGTTGGGATGGGAAAATAGTAAATATTTTGCAGTGAGGATTGGTTTATTTGATTATTTGCAGGGGGGACAAAAATTGGAGGATATTTTTCTACTGGGACAATAGTGGGTCTGTGAGAAGAGAGTTTTTCATAAGGAAATAGATTCGTGATGATGCTGGCTTCCATATTGTATGTATAGAATTATTAAAATAAATTTGAAAGTATTTTCTAATTGGGTTAAAACTTACGAAGAAAGACTTATTTATCATTCAATATCTTCCTTGATTAGATTTCGCTTCGTAAAAAGGACACAAAATACTAATTAAGCCTCGAGTCACGAACCATTTACTCGACAAAATAACGGTCTTTGAGTAAAGGACGTAAAGGAGAAGAAAAAATTACTGAAAGGTTTTTGGCGGGTATTAGATGAGGGATGTCCCTTCTCACAGACCCACTGTGAACCCTTCCCACTGGAAAAATTGGCCGAAATATCGTCTCCAGTAGAAAATTTTTCTCCAATTTTTGTCCCCACTGAAAATAATCAAATAAACCAATCCTCACTGTAAAATATTATGCTATTGTTCCCATCCCAACTGAATTTTCTGACTTGAAAACAAAGAAATTGAAATCCCCAGTCAAAAAAAATATGGGACTATCAATCTCTATAGAGTTTCAGTTCGTTTTTTTTATCCCCACTGGCTGAAAGAATCCTACCGGGTCTGTGAGAAGTAGGTGTATTCGAAGATCTCCGAAAAACCCTTCAGAAACAAAGATATACTCGGAGACAGTAATTATAATAGGATCAAAATTGATTTCTTTACCGAAAAGCAGAAATTCAGGCCAAGCCAGAAAATAAGTCTTTTCTGTAATTAGTTAAAAAAAATAAAAGGAAATCAAATTAATTTTTTGGAGCCTTTCAGTCATATTTGCAATGGCCTTTCGATAACAGATGAACGTTCTGGAAAATCAAAACATGTTTTTGAGTTGAAAAAAAGCGGGTTGCAAATTTGATTAGAATTTTATGAATTTTATGAAATTGTTATTGGTTCGTTTTAGCGTTTTAGAAACAAAGGAAACATTAAATAAATCTATTATTTAAGGTCTTGTAATTTGATTTCACAGGGGTATAATTGACATTGGGCGAAAAACAGTGCCGCCCTCTTCTTTATTTCAACATCATCAAAACAACGAAGAAGTGCAGCTGGAGTGGATTAAAAATACTTCGTGCAAGCTCTGGAAACTAAACCCTTGTAAACAATTGAAAATTTGGGATGATGTTTTTCAATTTTTCTACTGAAGTTGATTGAATTACCAAATTTAAATGAAACTTTTCATCATTTGACAAGTAAACAAAATAACGTGATTAAAAAAAACAACTCGAAAACGCTGAAGAAACATGGAAGAATTTTGCATGAAATCAGATAATCAAATATTAATCAATCTAAGACAAGAAAATGTTTTCATATGTTCCTACTAGTTTAAGCAAGGGGGTTTCCTTTTCTAATCAAGAAAGCTTTTAGCTCAAGCAGCTTTCTTCTTTGGAGATAGGGGGTTTTCTTTGTTTAAAAAATAAAGGGAAAACCCACAAGAGTTCCAGGGGTCCAAGATAATAAAAACTAAAACGGGCCTCATAGCTAGAAAGAGTTTTATTATTTGATTTTTGGTGCTAATAAGTTTTAAATCAAAAATCTATTTCAATAACTTCATTCATATGCAGATCCAAAAGACAGTTATTAAATGGGTTAAAATTAATTTTTCTTTTATTTTACGAAAACAAAAATAATATGAGATCATTTTTCAGTTTTGGCGATTTTTGAGAATAGAAAAAATATTTGCAAATCTTGGAGTCTCTGAAAATGAAAACCACATTTAATATCTAAAAGAATTTTCTAGGTAGCTTTGACGGCAGCCGATATACACAGTACAAGTTCTCTCAAAGAACAATAGAGCATGGAGGTATAAAGAAACAGGAGAAGTATGCTATTGTAACCAAGCTCGCCCTACGATTAAAAAAGTTACGATGTATGCATGCTCATAATCTCATATATCGTGCATTTTTAATGAGCTCTTTTATCCATAGGTGAAATCCTATTGGCTCATTTAAGCTTTAGAAATTAGATGAGACGAGATTCATTGTTTCTGACATCAGTGTAAGAAAATATTTGGACTAAAAACAGGCTTGTAAACTTGGCAATCCTTCATCAAATGATAAGATTTTTCGATCAATGTTTTCCTTAAGGTGAACTCTATTGCTTGATACTTTCCTCCAAAATTCTCCAGCGCCTTTATGTCTACACATTGAGTCTGAAATCGTGTGTGCTTATAAAGAACTTTTCATTTTCTGGCTTGAGAAAATATCTTTTCAAAACAAAATTGAACGGATAGCGAAATGGAACATAAACTTGCTTCGTGGACGAATTTTTATCTAATTTTCGTATATTAAAAGGCGAGAATCTTCAATACTGATTATTAGAATGTTCATAGCAAACTTGAGTTCTACTAAAAAGTCTTATTTCATCGGGCGAGCTTAGAATTTCTTTTGATACATTTTATAAAAGAAATCAAAAGACTTTAACGACCAATTACCGACACATTCAACTCCTGTTTTTCTTTATACCTCTATGAATAGAGTTTATGCATCGTGTTATTCAGTGACGGAGAGGGCTAGCTTCTGATTTGTCTAAATCCTGATTGACTGAGGACGACGGTGAACAATCATTTTTACCGTACTCTGTTTTCCGGTCAAAACAGCGGGTTTTTCCAAGTCACTCCACTGTCCTCAAAAGTGCAAATACATAAACTCGCTTAGAAGGCTCAGAGGCAGGGAAATTAACCATTATCTAGCCGGAAAACGAAATAAGCAGGAAAGGGATATTATCAGGATACTTAGTTTTTCGGGATAGTCGGCTTTCCATGAAAGTCGATGAAATTAGGCCAGTTAAAGAATTGTTGGGCATCTGATATTTGATCTTTTAAATACCTTTCAAGTTATTTGCAGTTTTTAAGAGCTTACTTTTGTTAACTTTAAATCTTTGAGGTGTCTTTTACTAAGTTATTTAAGGTTTCTAATGTAAGTACACCTTGTTATTTATAGAATGGTATATTCAAACTACCAAGTTACTTTATCGTTTAATGTCAAAGTGTCTTACGTTATGCAACCATGGAAAGACAACAAGGAAATGAATTTCTTAGAAAACAAGTTTTTCGAGGGATTGAGGAGGTATGTAAACAAACGAACAAAGGAAAGTACTTGTTCTACCAATGAATTGATAAAGCAGATTACTGTTACAGTAATAACTTTGATCGGCTAGATCAGTTTCATGTCAAAAGTACATGAAAATACATGTCCTTGTCTGTTTTTCGTGTCATTTTTGTCAATCACTAATATCTTTAACGTGTTACACAGAATATTTTAATGTTGTAACATTGCAGTGGTCTTTAGATAATCTGAGGTTGAACAGACCAGTGAGTGAAATATTGCAGCTGGTTAAATTAAAAATTTTTAAGAAGACTTCATAACTCGAATGCCTCCTTAACTCGAACATGTTTTATTATCCCTTCAGTAGAAAATGCCTTATAAAGCAATCTCCATAGCTCGAAATTTCCTTTGTTCGAACAAACCTGTCCTCCCCATGAGTGCCCAAGTTAGGTAGTTCTAAATATTCTGGATAAGGCCTATTCCTTCCCCCTTTTTGCTATCGTTAATTCTAACAAGCTAAAAGACTTTCACGGGTCAATGAGTAATGCTGAGACAAGCTTCTAATCCTCTACAACATAAAAGGTTTTTACAGTAGTTTTAAGAAGCCAAAAATTACCATTTGAAAATGATAAACATCTTTCTACCGTGTCAAAATGATGTCATGCCAAAAGTGGTGTAATCTCTATCAGTAGTTTTACTACGAGATAATACTATAAAGTTAAGAGCTAAGCAGATAAAATTATCAATTTATCTCGATGTTTTCGTGTATTTTGAGGTTAGTTTACACCGCGTGACCAACCAAACTCAACGATAACATGATCAAAACACTACACATTCTTGCACGCATATATCTACTTATTTTTGGATTCTTATCATTGGCAATCCTCCATCACGTTTCGGCGTTTCCAAAAAGATCAGCTCAACAACAAGCGAGCGATAAAGAACCTGGAATTTTTAGCTACTTCTCAGGGTTCCCGATATTAAGAGCCTAAAAAGATAGGAAGGTCAACAGCTCTTATACAAATGAATCTTTCATATAAAGGCAGATGCTGAGTATCTGAGCAGGAATTTGTGTGCTCCCAAGATAAGATGCGCAAGATTAGAAGAAAGGGTTAAGAAAATGACTTGGAGAAGCAAGTAAATTGGCGAAAATTTCAATTTTGGTATACAAAAAGAACAGGCATTCAATAGTCCAGAAGCTGGAGCTCAACTACTTTTTGCTTTTAATAATTCTGATGGGGGGAAAAGTATCGTAGCGCCATCATTCAAATCAGACGATAGTATACGGCAGATTTTCTGACAAGTCATTCAAGAGAACTAACAATTTGTGGTTAGGCAGCCATGTCAAATGACTAACCTACAAAAAAAATCACATTCTGTGGGGAGCCTGTTGAATAACTGTCATAAATAAATGATGGTTAATTAAACATTAGGATTAACCATAAAGGTGGAGTTGCAATTAACCTTGGCTCCGTATAAAAAATTGTTTGAGTTGTAAAAATGTAGTCTAGAAAATATTACGTCTCAAAGTTAATTTTTTGAGATACTGTATCAGCCCCAGGTCTCTCAAGGGGGAGAGGGTAAAAATATCAAGATTGTTGTAGCTATTTAAAAGTAGATGGTAGTGTTAAAACACATAGTTCATTTTCAAGCGACTGCTCTTCTACTAGTAAATAATAATCCTCGTTATTACTGATACTTTGCACAGAAATCAAGTTTCGCGTGCGGTAGATCAGATATACGAAAAGGTCAGTAAGGCATGACAAGGGTAAGACTATCTTTTGATGACGTCAGATATCAATAATACATAGATCTGTTGATGTGCAACTAATACCATCCATTTTTCTATATTTTGATTGAAAAGTAAATAAACGTAAAGACATAAAAACATTTTTTGAGTTTTCAGATAACCAGTTGGAAAGTGCATAAATACATCAAAAAATTGCCGAGATCATCTTTGCTATAACTTCTCAACCTTAATTTTGAAATATTCTAACATCCTCTATATACCTATGTATGATTCTGAACAAAGTGTCACTGTCATCATCGGAGATCACTTGATTTTCGAAAGCAGCCACCGAGGGGTTTCTTTAAAATATCTGTTCTAAAGGCATGTTCCAGCTGAAAATAGCGATCTGTTCTAAGAAAAACAGGAAATTTGACTACCTAGAAATTATTGATCTGTTCTTACATAAAAATCTGCAACCTGGAAATTTTCGATCAGTTCTATAAGCAAAAATTATGACCGATCTTGGTCGTCGAGTTGATCTGTTCTATAAGTTTTCCAGCTGGAAATTCGTTATCTGTTCTAATAAGTTCCGCATCGTAAACACTCGCTCCTTTCTGATCTGTTCTAAAGGTTTCCAGCTGGAAGTTAGGGATCTGTTCTAACATTGAAAATATTTCCAGCTGGCAAGTAAGAACAGATATTTTCAAGAAAACTAATTTTTATGATCTGTTCTAGGATTGAAATAAATCCAGCTGGCAAATAAGAACAGATATTTTACAGGAAATCCGGTTTTATGATCTGTTCTATTTTTTTCTTCAGAAAATAGTATCTGTTCTATTGGCTTTAGCTTTGCTTGGCTGGATAAACACGATCTGTTCTAGTAACGAATAAAAGTAATTTGATCTGTTCTGAGTAGAAAATTGGTACCCTGGAAATTGGGGGATCTTTTCTAAAAATCGAAAAATCCTTCCAGCTGGCAAATAAGAACAGGTATTCACGAATTTTTCATCGGTGGCTGCTTCTGGATTTTTTAGGTCCTGTACCGGTAGATCTGAACCTAGGGGCGCTTTGAATAAAATATACACAGGCTTGAAAGGCCATATGAAAGCCAATACAACTTGCCTGTATAAAATGTAATCATATATAGTGAAGCGAGGCTTACGTCAAAGGAGATCGCAGGATATCATATTAAAATGTTACTGTAATGCAAACCGAGAGATCAAGGAGGAGGAAAAAGGCTTAAGCTTGGCATTTCGACCGAGTGGAAAATCGAAGAAGAGGCTTTAGTTCTCAAACTTTAAAATAAGGTTTGGAGAAAAGAACTTTTTGTTGTAATCTTCCGCTTTACCTTGGCATTTAATTTACAAGTTTCATGGTTCATGGTTCTTCTATTCAGTAACTCATGCGTATACATATTTTTTAGAGCACAGGGCAGTACGAGTAAGTTTGACCTGAGTTAGATTTTTTGAGAATTGAGAGGGAAGCCCTTTCGTGATGCATTTTCCCTGCATGAAGTCGTCCTGAAGTAATATTATTAGCCATGGTTTATTAAAAACGAATGATTCTTAACAATTGACTGTGAAACATTCCGATAGGCCATCACTGCTTGACTTTAACCTCAAGCAAATGGCAATATCGTTGCCATCAAAGTGGTACCACACATATGGTGGTATCGCTATGGATTTTGATCTATGAATCTCACGATATATGGGAAAGGAACGTTATGTGTCCTCAAAAAGACGACAAAACTTTCTAACTGTATACATGTTTTTTATATCTTTGAGGCTTTCGAGTGTTCTTAATTTTTTGAGTTGCAAGCCAAGAATTAAAATATCATAATAATTATCATACATAATATTAACATATTCTTAATTTCACCATTTAGTGAGTATTTTTGTTCTTTTTCCTTAGAAATTTGGGTGTTTTAGAGTCCGCAAAGCCTTAAAATGTTCTTAACTTGTTCTTAATATTTTGGTCATCGAAAATATATTTTCTGATACGGTTTGTTCTTATAAAAACGTGTATCAGGAGCAATATAACAATCACTTCGTAAAATATAGAACTTTTAGATATTTTTCAAATCTACTCTGAACTCATTGAAGATTGAACGTCGCCAAAGTAATTTATAATGAGAAAAATTCGACGTATAAGATATAAAATGCCATTGAAGGGCATTGAATCTGAATGTAAATCGAATAATTTTGCATTTCACTAGTGCTTTTAAAGTGCTCAAAACAAAATATTACATTAAGTTATGAAACTATACAAAAAACCCTATCTGATGAAATTAGGAAACGGGCATCATTGACGTCATAACTTTTTGACATTGCGTGTGTTATGTATTTAACATACTGTTCTCACAGCGGGAGATTGTTGGCACTTCCACAATACAAAACTTTATGACCATTGAAATTTAATGAAGTTAAAATGGATTACAAATGGCTCAAATGATAAAACCATGTTTACACTCCGTAATGAAAACCTAAAGTATTGCTTACACTACTACGTCAGAATTAATACATTATATACAGTGGTTTGCACCGCATCAGGGACAGGAACGTTAACCTCCCTTGTTGCATGGTACATGATCATCTGTTTAACCTTTTGATTGGCAGATCGATTAAAATTCAAACTGCAGGCTATGGATTATAAGTACCTATTCTAAGATAATCTCAAAGAGGTAAATTTCTACAACGCGATGTAAAAGGATAGCTAAAATAAAAAGGTTGGGCCATCTGAGCAGCTTTTGAAATCTTAGTAAAGAGTTCGATCTGGTGAAATTTGAGTTTTGTCAGGCCCTGTACCACGAGTTAAAACTTCGAATGTTTTGCACACGTGGTTTTAAGATGGCTTTGCATGATAAGCTGCTTATAAAACTTATAAATCATAATGCTTTCAAAAATATATCAGTAGAGGAGGCTATTTGACGATTTAAAACATGAGAAAATCAATATTAAGTTATTAGGGTCCAGTCTTTTTTTAAGCACGTGAAAAAGTAATATTCTTTCGGTTTTAAAGGCTAAGGGTTGTTTTGAACGGAAGGAAGCTGCGAATTAAACGATTTTCAAAAAACTCTGCCCTTTGACGTTTCTGATGTATCATCTTTTACCAAAATAACAATATCAAACAAAGCCTCATTGCCTCAAATCTGCTTTTATTTCAGGCCCGGCGCAAGCGGGGGGACTGGGGAGACTTCAGCCTCCCCACCTTTAAGCAAATGTTTTTTAAATTTTATCTCATTTTGAGCCTCCAGCCTCCCCACTTTTACGGTTGTTCCGCCTGGCCTGTATTTTCAACATGAGTATTGAGTGCAAACCTAATAGATCTCATTTTTGCTATGTTCTTCGAATGAAAGGGGCCTGGACACTAAACAGGTGTTCGAATGCAAAATCTAATATCCTATCGATTGTGCAGTCTTTCAGTAATTCTAAACGAGTTATGTATGCAATAAATAAGGAAATTGATGTCAGACGATTTTAAAACATCGGAAATTAAAATCGGCATGATGCTCATCCTTTTGTCTATTTAGAATATCAATTCGTTCCCATCATGCAAAGCAGACTGAAATATTCAACAAAGCTTCATCATTATTTACCCTAAAGAAGTAACCTGTATGAATAACAGAAGGGTGTTGTTCTACACGTTTATAAGAACATCCAAAAATTTTTTAAAGTCTACGAATGTTGTTAACTTTTTGGATTCATAACCTAAAATATTCTTAAAATGTTCTTATTTTCAGCCTTTTGTGAGTATTTTAGTCTAATTCCCTAAGAAAGGGAACTCTTTTAGAGTCTTTTTTTCAAGACTTAAAATGTCCTCAACATATTATTGTTAAAAGTTTTGACCTGAAAGTCTTAGGTTCTGATGTACTTTGTTCTTATTTATTACAGATGGTAGCGAGGATATTAAAAATACGACCTTTGGAATTAAAGGGAGTGATCAGCGAGAAGCATTCAAAAAACTCAGTGGTTGGTCTTTTACGGAAGTTGTCTGGTAAAGGGAAAAGATTATGAATATCTCTCATGTAGGTCAAAGATGGGATGGGCAATCATAGGTATCGCCATAAAAAGGAGTGTTCATTCAATTTCAAAAGGATGGAAATCTTTTTTTTCAACATAAAACTAGATTCTAAAACTAGTATTTGAATCCGAGAGAGTCATGCCTGAGAGAATTAGGATCACAATGAAAGGAAGCGTTTATCACCGATGTATAGCCAAATCATGTCAAATTTTTTTATACCAGCATTTGCCCGGATATTAGATATAACACGAATAGAACCTTATTTTAAATAATCATAAGTAATCATCCACTGTTCTTATTTAAAATGCTTGTCGGAAATAAGCAATTTCCGATTAAAAAAATGGGGTTTACTCTGACGGAGTGTAAAATATCATCAAAGGTCAAGTGATGAGATCGTTAAGGATAAGAATGATATAGAGAGTTTGTAATGATTCATTTCTTTCGGAGTAATACACAAATTGAATGCATTATACCATCATTGGACCTTAAAGGAACACAGGTAACCGGTAACTCCCTTCCTGAGCCTACACCAAATTCAGAATTAATATAGTCCAAAGGTTAGTCCTATGGGATACGGAATGATCTTGTCAAATTCGACGTTAATGGTTCATGACCTTTCAAAATATCATCCGTAATTGTAAAAAAAAGCTAACAAAACACATGCAAATCAATTTCTTGAAATTTGTAATCAAAATATGAACACGTGTTATGAAACATGTGATCCTACTTACCTTTGGTGTTGTTTTTTTGGTCTCAGAAACAACTTTTGGACCTTAATCTTACAAATCATATGCGATAGTTCATAAACGATAAAACCGTTTTATTTTTGTTATTCTAGATTAAGAATGATTAGTACAGAAGCCTTTGTCAGTGGAAGACCCTTAAGTTAACATGAAAATAGATTGAAGTCTGATAGATAGTTTAGATACTCTGTTGACTCTCTAACGAGACTTCCTTTAAATTGAGGATTCGTATTACAGAATATCAAAGAGGTCATCAAAAACGTCTGAATAACACAAAAAGAGGAGTTATGAAGAAGACCTCATCGATCATGACCGAGTGTTCGAAAAGAAAGAATTCGAAACATTCAAAGGTTTTGTTTATGTTCACTGACGAACAGTTGATGACGTCATGCCAATGTATTGTTAACAAATCATCCGATTAGTAAGACCCCAGATTTTTTTCCGCTGACAAAATTTGATAGTTGCACGTAGAAAGATATGCGAGTTCAAAAAATCGCAAAATTTCTCGAATTTAAGTTTCATAAACTCTTTTCTTGGAAAAAACGTTCTCGATTTTTGCAAAACCATGTCTGCATAAGAGCACCTTGACGATCCGTAAGTAAGATTGCCTATCATCAGAAGATTGTGCTCTTACCAGGCAGTAGCCTTATTTGCACCGAAATCCTTCCTCCTTAATCAATAAAATTAAGAAATTGTTTCACCTACCTGGATAAACTTGGCATCGCTTGAGAAATCGAGCTGGGAAACATAGCTAGGTATATTTTTACAGTAGCCAACTCTTTTGATGTTTGGTTTAACGGAGTAGAAATCGATGGATTTGTCTTCAGTACCGACCGCTATAAGTTTGCCATCACCAGAAAAACTGAGAAAAAAATTAAGGAGACTATTCGAGGAGTGCACTAATTTTTGCTATAAAGTGGAAACAATAATAGCGTATCTAATATCAAACAATTCCTTGAGAATATTCTACAAAGCTGATGCTGAGAATTGATTTACTATCTCAAAAGGGTTCTTAAATATCTTGGATACCTTAAACACCATAGACCGAGGTACGAAATCTTGTTCGAGTTATGGGGATATCAAAATTCAGGGACTGGTTTATTAGGATTTGCTAGCTGAAGAGAAAGGGGTAGACAAATAGTTCAAGTCGAGGAGACAGGTTTGGGTAATAGAGAATCTACTGAAGTAATAATAATGAAAGATTTAGGAAATCGAATGCCTCGTTACCTGACAACAGTTATTGGTTTATTGCGATCTCGTTTCTTAGCAACGCTTTTCAACGATTCTGCGTCAAGGAGTTGAAGTTCACCCGTATTGAGTCCAACTGCAATTGTACCACCATCGGGGGAGTAGCAGCAACATTTGACTGGATAACCCATGTCTGCCTTACGAAGCATATGCTACAAAGGAAAGAATGCCATGGGTTTTAAATTCTTGTGTCAAAGTTTGCCGTGTAATATTGAATTGAAACAAAATCTAAAATTTCAATTTGTTTCATGAAATTCCCGTTTGTAACTTTTAGCGATAAAACTTATATGCAATAAAGTCCTTCTTAATGAGGTATTCGCAAAAGGAGGTGTACATATCTCATACTCCGAACGGATATTTCGAAACTAATAGAACAAACAAAACTAGCTTAAAAATTCCTCAGGCACTGGTATACAGGCAAATTCTACTTAATCGCCCCAGACTCTTTAATACATATAGGCAGAACAAGGGTTTTGAATTTGTCTTAAACGTATTATTTTTCGTGATATACAAAAAAGGTCTTTATGCTAAGAATGCAGAATAAACAATAGAAGTTCTCAAAATTTATACTCGCGAGGCGCGAAGCTCCTAACGTTTTCTCTTTTGTTTAAAATGCTGTTAAATGATGCCCCTTAAAAGAATGAATTTGGAGAGAACCAACCTTGGAAGCGAGGTCCCATACTCTGACTGATTGGTCATTACTGGCAGTGACAGCAATTTCTTGTGAAGGATGAGAACTCAAGCCCCACATCTCACCGTCTCCATGTCCTTCAACAATCGCCTGTTGGTGGAATAAAGACAAATGGCTGGCTTATGAGAATACTGGCTTTTTTCTGTGTTGTTTCAGGTCCGATTTAGTATAACTGTATTGCAGAATGAGAAAGCACATCTACACCGCGAACACCGAGAATCCAGTCTTTCAAGGTCAAGAATCCAGAATGTGGATTGTTAGGTGAAATTCGTTGACAGAACGTATGAACATTAAAAAAAAACCCTTTCCTAGGAAACTTAGCTAACAATAATATATCTCCCCATCAACTCTCGAAAGGGCAAATTTATTCATGATGACCTTTTTAAAAACTTCACCTAACTTAGGAATACTTCATGGAATCCAAGGAGAAATAAAGAAGCTTACTTTGCTGTTGCCACTCTTTTCGTTGATTTCGTAAATTTCGTTATCCATCGTACCAACCAGAATCAATCCCTAAGAACATAAGTAAACCGTTAGACAACATGGATGCTTCAAATATTTCATCCACACATGAGAAGGAAAGTCCGAAAATATTTATTCTGAAACCAAAGAGGAAGGATGGTATAAAAATATGCTTTATTTCGTATGAATTATTTGGAAACGCCTGGTTTTTTCGAGTGCTCATTCAATGAACCTTCATAATTTTGTCTGTAAGGATGTCAATACAATGACTCAAAACATTTTGACAGCATTCCTCCCTGGTAAACTCGAACCCAGCCTCCCCATGCTTAAAAGGTTGATTAAGTGTGTAATGAAAGACATACCTTGTTCGTATTTCTACAGACAGATTTGATGGAAGTTGGTTTTCCGATTTGGAATGATTTACATCGTTTCAATTCTTGATCCCATAACTTGACTGGCGTACAATCTTTACCGTCAGAACTGAAAAGAACAAGTGATACTTTTATGGACCTACCTGGTTATGCATTTAACACATATATAATTGATATCTACATAAGTGTGACCATTAAACAATCATTCAGAACACAAATAGTGACGATCTATTAAAATTAGTCGTTTGTTTCTTATAAAAAAACACGTTTAGAAACCAAAATTTCATGCTCTATTCTTTCATATTCAAGACTTCGAGAGCAAAAAAACATCTCTTTTTAGCTGAAATTTACCCCAGATTTTTTTTTTCCAAGAATCGAGCTCCGTCACATTCGAGGGTTTATAGTTATGCATCTTTGTGCAAAAAATCATAAAGAATAAAAGAGCCAATCTCGAGAAAAGCTAATACCTAAGTAATTGATAGTGTGCTTATAAAAAAATATCGAATTTGGCTAGCTTTTCTATGAAAACATGTCTAAACACATATATTCTTTAAAAGTAAGCCTTCGTGAGCAAAAAAAACATCTATCTCATACAAAAAATTGAGTTATTTGACTAAGAACATTGATGTATGCTTATGAATAGTGATTCTTATAGATAAACATGCGTTTTTTGAGCCAATAAAATTTTTTTGCAAAAATTCGCTTAAGCCATCTTTTACCTACGATAGTACCCTACTTTCATGCAAAAAATCAGAAAAAATTAACGAACTAATTTTTCACAAAGTCCAAAAAACCCGTTTTTTAGCCGTTTTTTGGCCCAAATTTGCCCAAAAAATTTTTTTTTTGAAAGTCGGGCTCCGTCACATTCGAGGGTTTATAGTTATGCATCTTTGTGCAAAAAATCAGAAAAAACTAACGAGTCAATCTTGAGGAAAGCTAATAACAAACGAACGAACGAACGAACAGACGAACGGACAAAGGTTAATTTATAGGACCTCCACCGGGGTAGGTCCAAAAAACAAAGAGATCGTCAAGTCGAAATAGCCTATAATCGGTCCTTTAGCCTGGCATCGGTTCTTTAGTCTGTCATGAGTTCTTTAGGTTATTATCAATCCTTCAGACCCCAACAGATTGTTAGGAAAGAAAAATAGCCCATGACACCACTCTGCTTAATGCTGCTTAAGTAAAGTATGCAATCACGAAGGGTTATGATTTAGAGAAGAAATCCAGAGAATAAGCGACTCCTGCCTGAACCTTTGGCTATAAAATGATCCTTCAGTTCAACGCTTTTGATTAACAATGACATTAGATTACTTTCATGTTACAAGATATTTGTCATACCCTTTTTCTTTACCACCGGTGACGATGAGGCCATCTTTAACAGTTGTGAACATGGTAAAAACAGGACCGGAATGAACATTTTTCACGATACGTGATAAAGAATGAGAATTCCAAATAAAAACTTCTCCACTCATTGCTCCGGTGAAAGTGACATCGTTCTGCAAGAAGAATGGATCGAACATCAAGTAGTGAAAGGTATATTCTATCAAACTCATAAGGAATGTTGGGGCAATCGAGGCTTTAATTCTCCCCGAACGAATATAAATATTTCCCTCAGTATGTAACAAATATTTTAACGACAAAAATTTCCCCCGTCTAAGATAAATGGTTATTCTATCCCGACAAAATATAGGATAGGTGATCAATTAGAGCAAGTTAACATCTTAAAGTTTCCATTAGACGGGGGCCGTCGAGAATTGGCCAAAGGTAGGGGTTTACATCACTGCCCATTCAAAGCGAGCTGATATTTCAAGGACGAACTTTGAATGAATCGGCGAGAGTTAGGTGCGGTTTAGACTTTTAAAATAAAACTTACAGGTCCGAAAGCGACAGACAACATGGTTTGCATTTGAGGATCACTTCCACCTTCATAAGTTGAAAGATTGGCGGTCTTTGAGACGAGAGTTCCGCCCTTTACAGACCACCATTTGACGTGTTTGACGCCACACGTCACGAAAGTTGTGTCGGAATCTGGACGGAATTCGGCCACGAAGATACGACGAGTATGGCCAGGTGCCGATGCGACGTTCGTGCCTAGAATGAACAAAAGTTCAAGAAATTCTATAGCACGTTATCTTGAAAAGATCAACTTCTTCAGAGAAAATCTCATTCTTTTTAGACTTAAAAGATCAATCGGTCTGTGGCCAATAAAAACGTTTACAGAGCCTTGTTAGCTTACCCCCTGCGAAAATCACTTTCGAAACTTTCAAAAGAAGTTCAAAGAGTTACGTCCTAGAAAAGATGTCACGCATCCTAACGTTTGGCCCTCCAAGAATTAATCAGGTGAAATAGAAAGTGGAAAGATCAAGATGGTGTCTGTATCGTGTGTGCGAAATATTGAATACATACCATCCGCCCATTTATAAACAGCAATAGAGTGCTCATCATCAATGCCGACGGAGACCAGATATCGTCCACTGGAACTGAAATTGACACTACAAACACCTTTCTTGTGGAAACCTTGGATGATAGAGAGTGTTTGTTTGTTGGTAGTTTGCCAGACATGGATGGTTGGGTTGGTCCCGATCTGACCTGTTGCCACAATATTCTGTTGAAACGAGAAATTACGAATATATCTTTCCTTACAACATACCGTAGTGTAGTGGTTAAGTCTTGACAATCCATGCAGGAGAGGTCGGAGATCGATCACCACACGGCAATGCAATTCACTTGGCAATTGAATGTACCTTCGCCCGCATCAACCCATGCCATGTGAGAGGAGTTGGGAACCATGCTCTGATACAACAGGATAGGGCCTGTTCTGTTCATCGGAAAGACTCTCTCTCTATCCCTCTCATATAACATACTCTGGCGTCGGTAGGTAGGGAGTGGCGTCGGTAGGTAGGGAGGGACGCCGGGTTTAGAAAAAAACTTAAACATAAATAAATACACATGTGGTCCTTAATGGCTGGAGAAAATTATTCTGGGTATGTAATCATGCGATGAACTGATATTCTTTTTTGTTATCATTGCAATGAAATCACCCAGGGAGATAGAGCATAGATACTGGAGATAAACCAGCATAGGAGTTAAACCAGCTCAAACATTTTGCGTGAAAGGCCGCATTATTTGTTTACTAGAATAGCAATTTAAATCCTTAAAACAAACTTTGGCAAGGAAGAGAAAATAGACTGGGACAAGAAAGACATTCTCGGGAGAAAAGGAAACAAATAAAGTTTATAGATCAATATTTGGAATCCTCAGGCGTATAGAGGTCGCGACAATAAGTCAGGACAAAGTTGTACAGTTATTGGTTGACGATTGTTGGCGTTTGTTTGATAGGTTGGCAACAATCTTTTGACCCGAATTAAGACAAAACATTTTCGAGTGCGAATAGTTTAAATTGATGTCACTCAAACGGTTTTGAAGTGTCACGATTTCACATCATCTACCTGTTTCAATGTAGCGAAGATGTAGTTTTTTCCTTCCCTCCGGTGCAAAATGAAAATTTTTCTTAAAGCTTTGCATCTTAGGGCAGTCCTTGTAGATACAGCGTGTCTGAAAAATCCCTCGGAATTTGATTTAAGTTTGTGAGGTTTTAAAGAGTTTCAAAATGACACAAGAAATATTCTTCTGAGTACTACGATCACTTCATGAGGTCCGAATAACAAAAATAACAGATTGACTAATTGAAAGAAATCATCACCCCATACATTAATATCTTCCAAAACAAATGAAATCGAATCAAGATGGCACCTTAAACTTCCAGGTCGTTTAATTGTGCATTATTTTATCAAACAGCCTCAAATAGCTTCCGGGGGAGACAATAACGGAAATGTTTCTTTTTTATACAACTGAGTGGGTGGAACCAAGTTGAGTGATTTTATTTTTTGTAATTTTTTGTGAACCTATTTACAATTATATACTTATTTACGCTACATTATTTACAATTTCATCTATCCAAGGTTTTTAAAAATATTTTTTCTTTACACCTGGTTGATGGTGTCTGTTTCTGAGGTTGTATTGAAACAATTCAGCCGGCAGATTTTCTTTCTCATCCATGATTTGAGGGTTTTGAAAATCCCTTTTCTTTTGGCAGAAGGTGTGATTGCTTCTTTGTACTCGTCGAAAATTGTTTCATCTTCATTTTTATCTTCATACAAAGGATATGCAGCGAACAAACGAAGAGCGCTTTCAGACAAACTAATGAACAGAGAATTTTCTTTTGTGTCCATGCCATCTGTTGAAGGTTCTTCTTGTCGTTGATTTTCAACGTGGGAACCACTAGTGGTCGGCTGTTGTTGAACTTTTGCAACCAGTGAATTTGCAGAGATGCAAGCTTCCTGTTTTGCACTGAGAACACTTGTAGGTTTGACTTGATAATTCTCAATTTGACCAGATTGACCAATACGAACAGGGCCATCCATTGTAGCGACCACCAAACCTGGAAACATTGGACGTCCATTGATCTTTTTCGAACAATCAACAACATTGCCGACCGCATATTCACTGTTTTTTGTTTTGATGAAGGATTTTTGTGATTTGATTTCCACTGGTATTTTCAACATTTTTGGTGGACTGTCAAATTTCTTTGAAAGAGGTTTGGCAGAATCAGATTCGGTATCTTCTTGAGAAGATGGTTGTTGAATGGATTTGCCAACAGTGTCAACGACATTCGAGTTCTTTGGATGAGATACTGGTTGTTTTGGGATCAACCATTTAAGAGAGGCTTGAACGCCTTGTGGAGATGGTTCAGCGCTGCAAGTTGATTGGATACTGGACTCCAATGACTCTTCGGTTGTTTCATCGCTATCATAAGAAGACAGATAGTCTTTATTACATGGACAATGATAAAATGGACAACTTTCATCTTCAGAGACATTTGCACCAACCACGATTTCTCCAAGAGATCGATCTGAGGAATCTTCAAATTAAAGAAGTTAAAGAACGTGAAAAACTCGAAATTCATGGAAAATTTATGCTTGATATTGTAAACAAAACTTCTAAGTCTTGGCTGTTTTTGGTGAATTTTGCAACTAAAATTTATCAAGTTTATTATGATGTTAACCAATCGTTAATATTGTGTCTTTGTGGTTTTTAAAGACCAGCGATTAAATTAAAGAAAATGAGCAAAGGGAGAAAAACTTACCAAGAAATTCGCATTCAGAGCTGGTTTCGATTGGAAGATCGTACGGCATATAAAGACTGATGGATCTCCTTTGTTGACTTGTTGATAAAACATTCAACGCATCTCCAAACTCTGATGATGGTTTTCTTGGTTCGCAAAGAGATTTCAATTCACGTGTGACATCAGCTGTCTGGATGTCTTCTTCGAACAAGAAACGCAAATCGAAAGTGCGATAAACTTTCTCATCCCGAATTTTGAAAAGTTTTTCGAGATAAAATCGTTCATCTTGCACTTTACGCGGTCGTTTTTCTTGTTCTCTGAATAACCTTCGAAGGCTATAAATCGGTTGATCGATTTGACGATCAACTTTGAACAAATTTCTAACATTGTATACTTCATTAATAATACTTTTCTCGCAGAAAAGATGCTTAATAAAAGAATGATCGGCTTCCATTAAAGACGGCATCTTGAATCAAACGGCATTCGCTAGGAACTGGAAATTTTTTTACAGTTATTATTTTCTCGAAATATTATGTAGATGATAAAAGTATTTGACGTCAATCATTTTTTTATTTGACGTGACTTTTTCACCGAAGAGTGACGTCAATTTTTTTTTTTCGGAACGTTAAATACTAGTGACGTCAATTTTTACGCAAACTGTTCTACTTAAACGCCAACTGAAGCGAATACTTTCCCTTATGAACTAGTTTTATATGTTTAACTTTTTTTCGTTGATATGTGGTTGAAGTAAGTAAGTCTGCGACCGCTGCGATCGGAGTCGGGGACGACGGGAAGGTTCCTTGTGTCACCCAAAGGTAGATGAAGAGCCATACGTTTCCCCTGAATTGCTCCACTTACCCTTGATCGTTTTTTTTATTGCTGAGCATCAAGCTGAGAGGCATTAAGTATAATTTTATACTAAGTATGTAGTCTATTATATGAACCAGCCGGGAATAGAACCCGAGACCTTGTGCACCGTAGCTTTACTTTTGTATACGGCGGTCGATAAGAAAATCAGTACCTTGAATTTAGGGTTTTGGTTGGAACACATGCAAATGATATCGTCAGTATGTTCCAAATAAAAAGTTTGTTCTTGCGTCTGTGTGTCATGAACAATTCCAGCCCCTGCAGCATGGTACACTAAACTGCCGTCAGACGAGAAATGAAGATTATTCCGCGTGTCAAAACCACGGTAGCCGAGAATAAATTCCAATTCTAATTCCTGAAAATGAAGAGGTGATAAAGTTTAGAGAAAGTATTTTGTACATTAGATGTATCTATGATTTTCAAGTACTGTAGGTGCAACAAAGTCTTTTTCGCAAAAACCCTTTTGCTCACATTTTTGCTCATTATTATAAATTTCTAGCCCTTGAAAATTAATGTTTTTTGGAGAAACATTTTTTTATTTTAAGTAAAATTTCCTCCAAAAAAAGATTTTGCAAAAACTAGATTCTTGAAATTCAGCTAGTTTTTAATTTGTGAAACTTTCTGCCTTTAAAGTATATCACGAGGTATATCAAGATCTTCAGATGAAAAATGAAAATATATGCAATGCTCACGTTAAATTCGTGTTTCCTTTTTCGTTTTCCGTCAGAGTGGTCTTTGTGTTCAATCTTCGCTTGCGATGAATTTCCACGACTCACTTTTCTGTAAAATAAAATTTGTTGATTGCCTTGTAAATTATGAATAAACTATGTAAGGCAACATGAAAAATTTGTATAAGAAAAAGTTGTTATTTCTTATGTTTTGAAAATGCTGTGTAGTGTAATAATGTCCTTGAAGCTTTTTTCATTGGGCTTAGATCTCGTTCAAAAATTTTAGACTAGCTGCGGAGGAGTCTCAAATAATTAAAATAATTTACTTGGAATCTACTTTAGTGGATTGTTCTTGAGGTTTGACGACGTTTCCATTGGTAGCCTGGGCACGAATTGGGTGTGTGTATATTTTGGTGGAATAATCGATGTTTTTTTCTCGTTCGACGTCACTGTCGTACCCAGTCTCTTCATCTGTATCTTCTTCTGACTCGTTCCCAGTGTCTGAGTAAGAGAAATAGAAGAGAAAAGATATTGCATGAGGGCACAGATTTGTAAAGCCCGAAGGGCTAGATGTCGTGCTTTAAGCTCTTCCAATCAAAAAAAAGTGAATATCGCAAAAAATATTACTGCTATTGTCTTCGAAAGCCCGCGAAGCTTCTGAGTGGTCAAGTGCTGAAATTATATTGTAATGTCACGTGACCTAGGTAGGATTTCCTACCTAACTACGACACACTTTTCAGCAAAAGTACGACATCTTGCCCTTCGGGCTTTATAAATCTATGCATGAGGGTAGGAAAAAGTTTCTGGGCAAAGGCTTCTGAGGAAATCTAGTAAATTGGAGGACCTAGAAAAGATGTATTATGATTTCGAGTAAATGGCTTTTCCAAAACAAACATTGTTTTCACTTTTCAAGATAAAAATAAAACCAAAAAGGCTTACTTACCGTTAGTAAGTGTTTCTTCGTAATCAAGTGATTGCCATACCATAACGGAGGTGTCTGCACCACCAATAGATACCAAATATTTATCATCGTGTGACCAGCGAACATTGGTCACGTGTGCTGAATGACCATTGTATTTTTTACACTTCGCATTCTTACCCTACACAAAAGTAATGCAAAAAAAGAAAAACACATATCGGTTAGATGATGGTTATTTTTTGTATATGTAACATTCTAGTAACATTCAATCATACTTTTATTACACTTCACTAGTTAACTGTTTGTGTAAAGGATTCGGACACTTGGACAATCGGACACTCTATAGATAAAGTAAATATTTTACGTAGAAAACCCAGTAATCAAGAAAATTCTTTCGATTGTTTTTCACGAGATCCACCTTCAGCCATATTTGCTATCTATTAACCGAAAGGGCCATGGGAAAGAGCGAGGATTCGAGCCGGGAACCCTAGTTTATGATGTTTACGCCTTAGACCACTAAGCCATCACTCCGGTACACTTGAGTACTTAGCGTAAAGCAGTTATGCTTTGTGTTAGTGATAGTTTAGTGTTAGTGATATTTTTGCATACCTTAGTAGGGTAATTAAACAACTTGACGAATCCAAAATCATCTCCTGTAGCTAACATCTGGCCATCTTTCGTTAAATCTGCTGCATTTATGTCTGTGACGTCACATCTTGGTGCCCAGATCCCTTCACATGTTTTCCCTAGTACGCATGTCCAAGACGACCACGTGATTTTGTCAAGTTCAGTGCTGTTGATGGCTTGCCGTTTTCCACGTGGAGCTTCGAAGTATAACACTTCACGTGCTCCCGTGTTCACTTGAAGTAACTTGCCTGGAAAGCAAAGTAGAAATCATGATCATTTTTGTGCTTCATGAAAACAGAAGTAAAAAGATTTTTCATTTTTTGTTAAGTTCCATAAAGCTTTTTTCACATGCACGTAAAATTTTACTTACCCCTATTCAACCTAGGCTTTTAGCGGCGGTCCAGAACTAGGGTGGCTTTTCCTGTACCACCCCTTCATTTTTGATCTAGTGGGTCTTTTTGGATGAAGATCCAAATTTAGCACAAGATCCTTGTCACATAAGGTAACTTTTGACAAAAAACTTTTTGATGACCTCACTCATCATGCCCAAAGTGAGCAAATACCGAAAATTTCCTTTGTTCTTATAAAAAGCTATTGTATTCTAACAAAGGCTTTAGAAAAAAGTTGCCTGAGTTTAAAATGCTTATTCTATCCTAAGTATTCAATAAATTACGGTTTAAACGATATATTTGACATAAAAAATAAATTTGTATTGGAAAAGTGTCAATTTTTGTGACACCTTACTGTCAGAAATGTCATCATGCTCAAGGTGTGAAATTTTTTAGGTTTTTCATTCTTATTTGGAAGCTAAATAAAAGTTAGGAATTTACAGAAAATTTCATGGCAAAAGCTCTATTATTTCAGAAGCTATTACCAATAATTTGACCCCCGAACAGAAACAGCCCGCCCCCCTAGGCCGAATAGGGTTAAAACCATACATAAAATCGTTCGTAAGGCTGTCTTTTGGGAATTTCCTGACATTATGTAGAGTTTTTATTGAGTAAGAGGGTCTTACGTGCCTTTTTCTTCCGTTCAAAACTTTCTGAACGTAAGCAAACTCTACCTAAGGCCCTAAGACACTACGTAAGCTTAGGGAAATTCCCCATCCTCTACTATCGAAGCCTACGTTCGATTTATGTAAGATACCGCGTCTACAAATTATTCGAAAATTCGAAATCTGACACACTTTTACGGGAAATTAGTAAGTAGTTAGTCTATCTTGTGTGTAAAGAAATTTACTTACCTCTTTGGTCCCAATCGATATGTGTGATATAACTTGAAGCACCTTTGCACACACCAACACGACTCTTTGTTAACACGTTATAAATGTCCACGTAATTTTCATGCGATGCCACCGCAAGATATTTGCCTTCTCCTGAGTAAGCAAACAACATGAAACAGAATTGGTCATATCAAATTCTCAAATTCGTCGTTTCAAAAGAAGTAAAAGGCTACCAAAGCGACTCTCTTTTTTACAGAAGTGTAAAAACCTGGAATGAGCTAGAAGAAGTTATTGTTGAAGCACCATCCTTACAAGTCTTCAAAGAGCGTTTGATAAAATAGAATGGGAGGAAAAACTTTATAAAATGTAAAATCAAAAGTTCTGTTTCATAGAGGTCAATTGACCTGCAAAGACCTGCAAAATATATTGCTATAAAATAAAAATAAGTTAACGAAGGGAGTTCTGGATGTAAAACCACAGGATAAAAAGTGAATACCAGATACCTGGCGAAAACTTGATGTCGGCAATTTCTTCTTTTCGATGATGGTAATTTGCAACTTCTTCGAATTTCTCACTATCCACAACTGAAAAACTTCCATCGTTGAAACCTAACAGTGAAATGATATAGAACATCAGGTGTATCGTATATAAGAACCCCGGGGGGGGGACACTCGATTTCGAAACGACGGTATGTGCCGCGCAAAATCTGCTTTTCAAAATCTTACCCTTACAGTGCAGTTCAATATGGCTGAAAAAGTACCCTTTCAGTGCATTTTTCCTTGATTAACCAAACCCTTATAGTGCACTATATTTCTCAGCTGTAAATCTGCCTGAAAGAAGAAGCTTGGGAAATTTTCTGTTTCAAAGAAAAAATGAGAAAATTATTCTTGTCAGCTGTAATTATCAGACAATAGAAACTTTTTCAAACAAACGAGAAGTAAAAACCTTTCTTTTTAACAATTATTTTGAATTTGTTTTAAAATTCGACCCTTGCAGTGCAATCTAACAGAAACACACCCTTACAGTACATTTTGGGATGCTGAAAAACCCCACCCTTAAGCGCGGCACGTGACGTAGGCCAGATCATATGAGTGCCCCCCCCCGGATAAGAACGGAAAAGGGGGGTGCTATTTACGAAGATGGCGAATATAGCTTAGTCAAGTCTTTCAATACAGGCCACTGAAAAAAACATTTTAGGAACAATTTTCGCGAATTTAAATGTTATCGAAAAAATCAATATTGATGATTTGCTGAGTTAAATTGCTGTGAAAAAAAAATCAAAAGTACTCGCGATTTTCTTTAATTTCTCAAGCTCGCTTATTGAAAATGTTCAAACACTCTCCTTTCTATACTTTTTATAGCAAGGGACTTTGACAATCTTGAGTGGCATAAAATTATCTTTGCATAGTTTCAAATGTGTTCTTACTTTGTAAAACCAGGAAATACTTTCATTCTATCCTCATGATTCGCAAAATTAAATCCCCGTAAAATATTTCATCAAATCGAATTCGCGAAATTTTCTGGCAGCGAAAATTTTCAACGTAAAAGCACATTGAAAAAGCTGCGAGACTGGGTGAAGGAGTTAGGTATCCTTTGTTGAAATTTTACCTAGAGCTAAATATTTTCCATCGGGAGAGAATGCAACACATCGTCCAGGTTTTGCCAGCACTTTTCCACGAATGAGTAAGAACTTCTCTAGATCCCATATCCGTACTGTTTTGTCATCAGAGATGGTCGCCACTTGATGTTCTGTCGGGTGGTATGCTAGTCCCCAGATCTCCCCCTCACAATGACCCTGGGAAGGAAAAGAATTTAATTTGATGCGATGAAACAGAGGAAAAGTTACAAACCAACATACATCAACTTAGATTAGAACATACTCGAGACTTCATGTTTTATTGACAAAAAAATTAGAAATTGTAATGTCTGGAAAACGGGAAGAAAATGAAGTGACAACCCTACCTGAACCAGTGACGTGATTGGACCTGATTTATCGATTTCACAAATCTGAAAAAAAACAACGAAATAATTTGAAGTGCCTATTGATAAATTCTCACTCCAAGGTAGATCGTTAAAACTAAGAAATACTCGGTAAAAGTAAAATTATCTTATAAACTATAGTTAAGTGTTTAATCCATTTTTTCTCTTGCACCCTACTATAATATACAAAAATTCGAACGGGGTGAAATTTTCTGTACCTCGCCATTCTTTGTTCCGACAAGAATTTTCCCTTGACCCAAAGTGACAGCTCGTATAGCTGGGTTATCATGCACCAAAACATCTTTTGGTTGTCCTGTTGCTAGGCTAGATCTGTTCAACTTGTATGTCTTCAGGCAACGTGATAAATTCTCGTCCCATAAACGAACAACTCCATCTTTTCCACCAGATACATAGCCCTTTATACAATGATAAATACGAAAAAAAATAACCATGATAAACAAGTGTAACAGGTGTAAACAAGCACAAATCCGCTATAAGTTCGAATTCTATCAAAAGTAACAGGATTTTATTTCTGCCTATAACTGTCATTCTCTATTTTCTGCAGCAGCCGAATTCTACAAGGAGCGTAGAAAAATAAGTGAAAAACAAAAACAAACCTTCTCAAGGGCATGTAAAGCAAACACCGGTCCTTCATGAGCAGCTACGCATGTTTTTAAAACTTCATTTTGCCAAACGTATAATTTACCGTTCGCTGCACCCGTAACTAACGTCCCCGCTTCTTTAGGATGTGTTACGCATAATTGTGTCTCCGCTTTCCCGACGTCTCCGTACGTGCCACGTTTTGACGTAAGACCACCGCCGGCGATAGTCCAGAATTTGATATGACGTACACCAACAGTCACCAAGCTATCGATGTTGTTTGGGTCACATCGCACCTCAAAAATCTTGTCTTTGTGACCTCTGTCAAGAAAATAATATTCTTCAGTAAAATATCAACAGTGAAGTGACGGAAACAGAAAACAACTTCATTTCGGAGAATGGAAAATGCAAGTTGCGTTAAGCAACCGGCAAACATAGAGTGTATATTTTGAAAAAAGAAAAGAAAAATCTTGCAATATCACGGTGAAAAATCAGCCGAATTTAATTATTCATCATTTTAGTGATGACAACCTTTAAGTATGAATGAAAAAAGAATACCTTGCAGTGGCGAGTTTTTCACCTCGTTTCCAGTCCCAGACAACGATGGAATGATGTTGATCAAGACCAACGCTCACAAGACGTTTCCCATCCGCTGAAAAAGTAATTGGAAGAATTTAAAATGTAAGCCTTGTGACAATCTCACTAACACCCATCTCCTAAATTTCCACCTTTCCGGATGTTTTCTTCGTTTTTAAGAATCCTTTTCTAGTATTAGTCTCCTTAGCCAGGGTGGCCAGCGATTTCGGGAATCCAATTTCCAGTATAATCAAGTACATTTTCACACATTTTTTCCATTTTTCAAGTATATTTTCAAAATTTTCAAGTATCTTGGACTAAGAAAAATAAATATATTCAAGTACATACTCGACTAAAATCGACTCGACGAAAAAGGATATTCACAAACAATATAAAGAAAAAGGGTGGCGAGTTATCCCGCACTGGACATCAATCCAGGATTTGACCTCCGCGGCATCATGAATGATAAAATCAAGTATATTCCAGTACTAGAGATTTTCATTTCCAGTATATACTTGAAAAATAACACTTTTATCAAAATTTCAAGTATAATCAAGTATCAATCTTTTTCTCCAGTATATTCAAGTATTTTCAAGTATTTCCAGTATCGCTGGCCACCCTGTTAGCGTTGTTTGGCTGCCCAATCATGAAGATCAGTTCTGTGAAGAAACCATTGAGGTCAAATCCTCAAAGAGGCCAGAGTTAAAATTCGCGTAGTTTTCACACAAAAGCCAGGTTCGAAAATATGCTAAGCCAAAATAAAGAAAGTGCTAGGCTTAAAGGGACATTAAAGTAGTAAAATGTAAACATTGCACGAACCACGTGTCATTAAAGAGAACAATTAAAATCACGTGTCCAAAACAAACTTGTAAAACAATTTAACAATCAAAATTAGCCATATTTGGTTTGATTTTTCATTTTGACATGTGACATTTGTTTTGATTTTTTATCCGCTGCATAGTTTGTTTACAAATTTCGCAAGTACTGTTATGTCCCTTTAAGGCTATGCTTTTTCTTGCTTGAGAAAGGTTAAAGATTTTGAGCTGGGCAGAAAGCAGAAAGCGAAATGGGGAGGAATTGATAAAAGACAAACCGGTGAAGTCAATAGCACAGACACCATGGGTGTGATGACCTTTCAAAATAGAAACAGCCTCCAATTTCTCCACATCCCAAATATGAATAGTCGGTTCTCGTCCGATCTAAAGCAACGAAAATATTGAATGCGTTGCTGGTCAACTCTCGTGTATACTAGAAAATCGAATACTACGTTGTCCGTATCATTGTGGCAATCTCTCATTGCCAATAGCTCCTTAATGAAACCCCTGTGTCACAGACCCGATGAGAAACCCTACCCACCGGAAAAAAATTCAGACTTACTGGTAAAATTGATTTTGTTTTCATGCCCAATAGACGATATCGGCTTTCCGAATTCTCCCCGGATGATTACCCATGATGCATTGCGCAAAAGATTCACGGAAAGTCAATATCGTCCGTGAATTTGTTTGCGCAATGCATCATGGGTAATCATTCGGGGAGAATTCGGAAAGCCGATATCGTCTATTGAATCTCAATGGAAGAAAATTGCACTACAGAACCATCCCCAAACGATCTTTTGACTTATGAACAAGGAGATCTCTATCGCCATTGTTATCTCGATAGAAATTTTCATCTCCACTGTTAGAAGAAATTTTCATCTCCACACATCTCAAAAGTGGAATATTATCAAATGAGAGAAAATAGGGTAAATGGTTACAGTACCTGGCCAGTAGCCACAAGATCTTTAATTGGATGAAGCGTCAATGACAGAATATCGTCATCGTGACCAAGATAAAACTTCTGTGCATGCGTCTCATGTTTGTAGACGATGCCGACAGCAGCCACGTGGTAAACGATCTCTCCTGATTGAGTGTAAAATAAATTGTTCCGGCAATCATAACCACGGTATCTGGAAGTATAAACGATAAGTTTTTGTTAAGTTCATTAATGACTGTGATCAGGAAAGATTGTTTTAAGTGACCTTTGGCAACAAGTTGTTCCTGCTAAGAAATGTTTTTTCCTCCAAATTTTTAAAACATGAGAATTCTTAATCTAGAGAAAGAGTTCTAATAATTACAATGAAATTCAATCGCTTTGTGTCTACCCACTACTATTCATCGGGTCACAATATACCGTTGTTTTGGGCAAGGTTCCACTTCCCGAGCCAAGGTTAATTGCCTCTTTCTAGCCTAGATAGAAAACCCTTTCCAATCATTACCCTGGCTATCTCGGGAAAAATAGCGGATATATTTTGAAAAGTTTGTGAAAGTGGAATCTTACACCAAAGCAACAGTAAGGAATTAATTCTAAAACTGAAAAAGACAGTTCTTGAATCAATATAGTCTGTATTTTAGCGCATAGAGTACTTTACCGAATCGCACTTCAATCAAAACAATTTCTTGGAATATCTTATTTAGATTAGAAATTATTCTTTGCTGTAGCACTTTTTCATGCATTGTCATGCTATCTATAGTGAAGGAGTACAAACAATAACCATATTTGATATGAAATTCGACACACAAATTTTGACAAAATATAAAGTTACACAATCCTGTTGTGGTGGGGAAGTTTAAAAATTATAAAAATCTCCATAAAAATAATTCTTGCCCAGCTTGCAGGAATTTGTATTTGTTTAAAGTTTTTAATATAATGTTATCTCCTTGTCAACCACTTAACAACAAATATGTCATGTAATATCAGGGATATAGTTGAAGAGTTTTTCAAATTAGATAATAACTATATCGAGAATATTGTGATAATATTCATCACAGAATCAAACAATCTTATCGAGTGAAATGAAAAACACAGTGTTACTTTGGATGTTTTGGTTTTCGGAACTGAAATTTGTTGGTAGATCGTACTATGGTAGGTCGAATATATTTCTCATATTTTTCAAAACGGGAAAATTGAAATAGTCCAGGGGCAGGAAAAGGCTTAACGTAAAATAATAACTCAACAAATAATTAAAAAATAAATTTCAACCACGTGATTACATGTTTTTCTTTATTTTTATAGTATGCCCTTACAAAGACTTTAAAGACATTTATAAATTGGACAAAGAAATCTCCTGCCAAATCAAAAGTCTGAATGACGGCTTAAAACAAAAAGTAAGCCCACAAAAGAGCTTCGAAATCAAACTGGCTGGCAGTATAGCGGAAGGTGGTTTTTCTGCACGATTTTTTAAGCCGGAGAAAAGAGAAACATTGGAAGCAGACGTCGAAGTGATTTTATTGCAAATTGGAAAATCACACAAATACTGTGTTGAAGAGAGGCGAGAGAAACCAGGATTCGTTCGGATCAAGATGAGCGGAAATTGTCGAAACTTAACAAACAGAAATCGAAAAATAAATCATCGTTTGGAAGATATCTCGAAACTTAATCTATCTACAGATGGGTACGCTAAAACTGTTAACCTCAAAGAAACTTGGCTTTACAGAAGATTCAATTTTAGTCACCAACGACTCAAAAGAAGCAACAGAGGCGTGAGAAGGATTTTAGCATTTCTTTTGAATATTCCAACTTCACAGATATCAGCAAGCAATCCTTATCGGAATATCAGCAAGGCTGTTTGTGAGTCCAGTTGGGATGTAGAAATTTGGAAACACAAATTGACTTTATCAGCTGATTGGTCTGCCATTATTCAAGTAGATTGGAAGCCGAACTCTCTTTTAGAATGGGAAAAACAAAAGAGAAATTGGCCTTCAAATGTAACACGGTTATCAAGTTTGGATGAAAGTTTTATTATAGCAAAGCCTTCGTCCGCCGAGCGAGACAACGTGGATACAACTGAATTCAGGTATTCGTTCGGACATGTGGAGAGAAAGCTTGTCTCCTTACAGACACCAACCCAAAGAATAGTCTATTTGATTTTCAAATCTATTTTCTACAAACATATTGTGCCATTGGATAGTGAAAGAATCAGTTCGTATCTTGCGAAATCTGTTATGTTGAGCACATGCGAGAGTATACCGTCCAGCAATGAAACATTTTGGAGCTCTAAAGACAGAGATATCCGCAGGGCTGTGCTTTATTTACTAAATACACTACAAGAAGGGTGTAGGGAAGGTTTTTTATCCTATCTTTTTATTCCCGACATCAATATTCTTGAAAACTTTAAACGGGAATTACTTGACAACATGGTTAATAAAATAGAATATTTGAAGAGCAATTTTGATGAAATTTTATTGGAGACTGCAAGAGAACGCAAAAAGTTGATCTGGATTTTAGAGAAAGGTAGACACGCCATAGCTCATGCGGATGACAAAATGAGCGTTGCTCTTTCATCAGATATCAACAAGACTTTGAAAGTGGAGAACAAGTTTGTTTCATACCGAAGAATTTTTAAGGTGGCTTGGTTAATGTTGTTTCGAAACTTTAATCAAGAGGCATCAAATCAACTAAAGAAGCCTTTAGATGAGTTGATACATTGTGAACACTTCAATGATCAGCCTTCTGGAAAGTTTGAGTGACCAATACGTTGATTAAGACATTCTAAATCTCTATTATTTTATGAGATGTAATTAAGCTGCGTTTCAAAAAAGCAAAAGCAAGCCGACTATCACGTTTTTTAAGCAAGCAATTCTCAAATTCTTCCGACCCAGTGCTAACTCAGCTTTCAAAGCTAGTGACAACGGTAGCGTTGGTTCTCCTTGTCCGATTAAAGTTCGGTTCAAGTCATCTTAGGGAGCATAAGTTCAGACTGATTCTGTACACATCTGACTCCTTCTGCAACTGTCAGCAAAATACAGTCGAAATAACACAACATTTTTTGTTGCATTGCTCTGTTTTTAATCTTGTCATAGTAGGGAGGTTAAGTATCAAAGATAAATCTACGCGACGAACGGACCTTTTCTCTGCAAGATGGAAAGGGTAGCAAAGTAGATGTTATATCTTCTTTGTTCAACAACGAAGATTTTGACGGTTTTTCGTTCTTGAGCTGTTTTAGCCTGGATTCTAGAAAATGCAGGTTCACATGTTTACTGCAGGTTGCGGGTCAAAACCCGTTCGTTCGTCGCGTTGATTTATCTTTGATACTTAACCTCCCTAGTGTTGGTAATGTTTAGAAACTTAAGAAATTTAGTCTGTATTCAAGTTGAGGGTCGCACTTCAGATTTCTCTTCCAAAGAAGCCCTTAGTAGAAAACTGAGAAAAATTCATACCCGAAAACAAAACTGAGTTTGACTCCATTCTTGGGTGCATCTGGACGAGCTTTTTTTGTCCCATTTTCTTTGTCACCCATTGTTTTCAACTTTTGTTTCAATTTTGGCATGTCTTCTTTGTAAATATCTCGTTGGTAATCTTTGCTCACCTCCTAAACAAATGAAGGATAGTATAGAAATTGAATGATAGCTTATGCATTTCTGGTATAAGAATTCTTCTAAAATGTTCTTCTCAGAAAACGCGATTGTCCGAATCAAATAATTAGCAGCGATTTATTTCTCAATATCGATAAAATGGTTTAAAACAGATCTGGAGCATACCCCTTCAATATCACTATCCAATGGGTCAACATCTGACAAATCAGAATCGCTCGCTTCGTCATTCGAATCAAGTTGTGCACCACCATCCAGTAAACTTGCACCGCTATCCGAGTCACCATCCTCCACGTAACCTTCGGGAATGAATTTCCATTGAAAGATAGCGTGATCTGCACCTCCCGTAGTGATAACATGCATCCCGTCTGCCGTAAAACGTACGTTGGTCACGTGAGCCGAGTGGCCCGTATAACGGCGAAACTTCGCCCCTAAGAAAGCAAATTGTAATTAGAAATTTGAAATAAGAATAAACGATACTCCCCATTCGGGAACGGGTCAATTCTGTTACGAAGTAAAACTTTCTCCTTCTCTCCTCCACCCTAATTCTTAAAACAAAACTGTCCATGGGTCTACAGTAACCATTTTGATTGAAATAAAAAATGTAACGTGTGAAAGAGATATAATTGTGAAACTGTTGAACGGGATGGGATTTGAGTTTTGCAAATTCGAATGTGTTTAGCAAATATTAGACGTCATTTGGACCTGGTAACCATAGCTCAAACCTGAATTTCCAAGTGAGGTGCGTACCTTTCTTGATACATGGAAAGCGAAATAATTTCACTAATCCAAAATCGTCGCCCGTCACAATGACACCATGTTGAAAATTCGTATCGGACGCATTGACATCGGTTGTGTCCGTATACTTTTCCCAAATTCCGTTCACTTCCGCACCTAATACGGAAGTCCACGTTTGCCAGTGAATCGATTCAATCTCTTCTTTACGAGTCACTCGCTTACCGTCTGAAAATTTGAAAACAAAAGAAAATGGTTAGATTGGATCCACCAAAATAAATTGCTATAAGATGTTCCAATTTTGGAATACTCTTTCCATTTTTTTTTTCATTTAAAAATCAAAATATCTTCAAACTCTTAGGTTATCCCAGGTTATCCTTAAAATATTTTTTGTGGGCTCAATTTTTCGAAGTCGTTGCTTCTGAAAGCAGAATTCGGTGTAATGTTTGATAGGTGTGTCAAGTTTCATGACTTACTGGGCATCTTATAAAACAATCGCTCAGCCGCTCCTGAGTTGGTTTGGATGTAAGCGCTATCTTCTGACCAATCAATATGAGTGATGTAACTTGAATTTCCTTTGCATTGACCAACACGTTTGTATTTCTCGAGAACCGAATAAATATCGATGGAATTTTCGTTACTACCGACAGCCAATAAAGAACCGTCGGGAGAATATTTCAACTCATGGATTACTTCTTTACGATCGTGAATGTGTAGGAGTTCCGAAAGGTCTCTGAAAAAAGAGAAAGAAATCTTGTGATACTAACGAGGTTAAAAATGACGGGAAAAGATTAGTCTGATAACAGATGTTGAGTATGATGAAAATATGGTTTCTTAACGAAAGGTCCCAAAACAAAATCTTGAAACAGTGACGAGTTAAAAATGACGGGAAAAAACTGACAAAGTATTCCCTCCCCATGCACTTAAAATCCGAAAAACAGAGAGCCTTACCTTCCTTTCAACACTCTGAATGAACCATTACCGTGTCCTACAGCTAGAGTTGATCCATCAGGTGCAAACGCAGCGGAACGCGTTGTGACGTTGAAAGCTGTTTTGCCAATCAAACTACGGCTTGTCATATCCCAAAGCCTGGAACCAAAAGATTAGTTGGGACACGTGTTTTATTACAAGAAGATCTCGCCTTATATCATTATTTAGGATTTGTCGGATTTCTTTAAATGAAAATATATTACGTTCTGTTGTTAATCCGTGTACTACAGTAATATGGGTAATATGGGTATCATATGACAACGAAAATTGTTGCACGATAAGATCAATCTGTATAAACTAGCCGTCCCGGCGTCGTCCGAGACGACTTCTTACTCCTTTTAATACGCTCGCTTCGCTCGCTTTTCTATTTTTCAGAAACTTGTAGGGATTTGTATACAAATGTACTTATTTTGCGAGAAGAAATGTTCTTAAATTTAGGCCTTTTTCGTAAAAATTGATGTTTAAAATTTTTAAGGGGACACTAAAATTAATGCACATTAAAAAATATGGTGAAAGTATTTTTAGTTGAATTTTGATTTTTCTTCTCCTTATTAAATTTGTAAATTTGTCATAATTTCTTTTGTTGAAAACCTTCAAACAATAATGTTCTTGACTCGCTAAAAATAATGCTCATGCAAATATTGGTGAAAATTGAGTTAAAAATTTCTCGCGAGAAATCGGTCATACTTTAAACGTGCTTTTTTTGGGTTTTTGGGAGAGGAAAGACTATTATTTTCCTCACGCAAGGATGAAGATAAAAAACAAATAGAAATTCAAATTCAGTATTAGAGGTACTTGGCAACACCGATCACTCCAAAGACCACAGTGCTTTACGGTGGAATATAAAGAGTGCCTTTTTTCAATACCTCTTAACAGAGTCAACAATTATTTAACAATTAAACTCAATGCGTAAGTAAAAGCGTTTTCATTTTGCTATCTCAATAGAACAAAAAATAGCAAACATTGATTAAAAAATTTCATAATTGAATTGGGAATAAGTCATCAACTTTTCTCATATTGTCAAGTCCATTAAATTGAAATGTTTTTATCAGAGTATCAAATAGAAGGGAAATGTCATCGGAGCTTTATTAATCTCAAGGGTAATCATAAATATGATGTCTTTTTGAAAACTCAAATTTTATCTTCGACGTATTCCCATGTGAATCAAAATTATTTCATAACCGACATAAACTTTTTTTTTAAAAACTATAAATTATGTTGATAGTGCTATTACACAGTCAGTTGTGTTTCTCCATCAAGGAGAAATGTGCTCTCTTGAATGGAAGTGCACTTGGCGAATAGAATTGAATATACAATCAAAAAGGCGCGAAAAAAATTGCCGTGTATTTAAAAATCGCTAGCGAAAAAGCCTCATGCGAGAATGGGAGAGTTCCGATTTAAGCGTATTATAATATAGACTACAATTTGTCCCTTCCATTATTTTTGTTTATCTTAATTAGTCCTCTGTTTTATAGGTATGGACTTATCGTTAACTCATTCTAAATTCCCGTCAACGAGACACCCTCTTGAAATACTTTCTATAATTCAGATCTCTCTATAATTCGAACAAATAAGACATCCCATTTGAGCTCGAATTAACGTTAGTTGACTGTAACAAACTACCTTATGGTCCGATCATCAGAAGCTGTGGCGAATACCAATTTCTTTGGATGTGATGCCAATCCCCATAACTCCCCTTCTGCATGCCCCTATTGAAAATTAATGAAGATAAATGAAGATTAATTCATTGAGATGCCTTTGCTGAAATTGAATGATTTAAAAATATTGTATTATTAATTCCCAGCATTAGAGAACGTCTACATATCTCCATCTAACACCAAACACTTACTGATGAAGTCATGCAAATCATTTTTACTAACAATATGGGCTGTAAAAAGACACATTTTTGACAGGGTAGCTCAGTCGGTAGAGCATTTGCCTTACAATCTAAGACTTGGATTTGATCCCTGGTGGCCGCAAACTAAACTAAATAGTAGTCTAGATTGCTTAAAAGCTGTTAAGTGGTTAGCAACTGAAATACGCTGCACCTCAGCTTTTTATCTCCGAGGTTTAGCGCGAAATAGAAGAGGAAATAGTTTAGGCCGACAACCAGCAGATGAAAATACGTTCTTACTTAAGAGACGATTGTAAATGAAATTCGAGTCAGAGAAGATATTGGTAAAGACAAAAGCTTATCATCACACCTGTATGAGATTGGTGGGTTTCGTTTTATCAGCAGCAGCAACTTCGAATATTTCTCCACCATTTGTTCCCACCAGAACTTTCTCACCGTCCCAGCAGACACTTCGAATGGAGATACCTGTCAAAATATATAATACAGTGAATTCATTCATGGAGAAAAAACATAGAAACAGCGACACATTTTTCTTTCGGACTTCGGATTAAAAATAACAGGTTCAATTCAATCTTACTTGGCGGTTGATAACTTTTACCTTTTTTCATTGGTAAACTGCCTTGGTTCGTCAAAGAGATAATCTTTACCCCTAAGTGCTTAATAAATGGAGGGGGCTGATTTCCAGGGGGTTGGAAATTGTATCTCTGAATACCTCAGGTGTTATAGAGTAAGATAAGGCCATTGTATAAAAACTTAATTAATCCCATAATTAGAATTTCTTATAACTTAAATTGTTCCAGCCCAAAACATCATACAATCACCAATAAAATTTTTTGCGAAAGAAATTCCTTTAAAGTACGAGGAACTTTCACTACCTGAATATCCAAGAGAGTGTTTATTCAAATCGATTCTTGTGATTGGTTTAAATTCAGTATCCCACAATGCAACAGTTCCATCTTTAGACCCACTGGCGTAACCATCTGCTGTGGCGTTCAGCGTGAAAACACCGCCCTAGAATATGTGAAGTCTTCAAATTAAGCTTAGAATGATCAAACCTAAAAATATTTGCTGTAGGAAATATAATGGAAAAAATGACAATAGAGTTTCCACGGAAATGTACAGTTGACGCACTTCTATTCAGTTGACGCACTTCTATTCAATTAACTTCCCTGCTGAGTCGGCGCAGAAGCATCTAATAGTATAATATTCCCCTGAGAAGCAATTCCTGAATGATTTCATTGCTGCTGTAAATAAACTGTTTCTATCATTGATTTCTCCAATAATCTATGAATTTTTATAATATATACATTCCCATACAAAAGAATTTCCCACGTCCAGCTAAAAACCTGGTCTTACCGCGTGTGCACCGCTGATATTTTGCACCAAGGTCACTCCTTGCCATTTGTAGATGTCACCACTCAAAGTTCCGGTGTAAAGAACTCCGCCGACACCAAACGCAAGACACAACACACTCTGAATCTCCCCTAATTTACCAAAGATTCCTGAAAAAATAAATTGGTTTTCCATTTACGTTTAAATAATCTTGATGAGTTATCGAGGGGGGTTTCATGGTTGGCGGAGGAGCGGAATCGGCCCTTTTTTTGGACGGAGTGGCGGAATTTGGCGAAAATTTAGACGGAATTACGGAAATTGGGTTCTCTGACGGAGACGTAAAATTAGACAATTTTAGTGCGGAAAAACGGAATTTAGCAAAAAAATTTGCGGAATTTCGGAATTGGTAAAAGATATTCAAAATTTGCGACAATTTTTCGACAAAAATATTGAATTTCAAAGGAAATTTCGGTGACGGAATTTTGGTTCAATTTAAGACGGTTTGACGGAAATTGGAGAAAAAATTGACGGAATTGCGGAATCGGGTACCCCCTGAAACCCCCCCCCCCCGTTATCGGTAATCATAACTCAAGTCATCAGGATGACTTAAATGATAACTATCAGCCTTGATTTATGTACAGGACGTCAGTTCACTTTAGCAAGTGAATGTTCCATGTGATTACTCTCATATAAGAGTGTGAGAAATATGTCTAGCACTGTGGTGTGGTTGCTAATACATATCAGGTTTGATGAACCGTCCTTCCACGTCGTTCGACCTATCTCTGTGTCGCAAGCATGTGTTTGCAGAATGGAGCAAGTGCAGTGATTTCCGTATCATAAAATAGTGAATACTGTCCTCCATACGGCTTGTCCCGTTCAACGGCCATTCCAAAGGAAAGGGTACGTTACAACGCGCTCATTTTTGACATACAACCAACAACTAGCAGTCCTAAACCCATGCTTCATTTGATGGTTCGATAGCAACCATAGAGGCCGTTCAATAAGGCAGAGACTACAATTGTGGTTAATAATTTCTCGGGATGGCCCTAGACTCTCTTTTATAGGCTGTTTTTTTTTTACGCAATGCGGGACATACCTTTTTTTCCAGTCAGCGTATTTCCAGACAAGGTCCACATTTTGACATGTTTGACACCACACGTTACCAAAGCTGCTTCTTCGAACGGGTTGAAACAAATATCAAAAATCTAAAGGGATAAAGAGAACAAGGAAATGAGATTTTACGTGCAGTCTTGGAAGGGTCAATAAAATATGATCATGATATAATATAAGCCCTCCCCATTCGTAATGGGTCCTACTCCTTACGAAGTAGGAATTCCTCCTTTTCAAGTAGGAATGCAAAGTGCTGTCCAGACACCGCTGATTCTGTACACGCGAGACACACATCAACAATCATGGTCGAAATATATTGACATTTTAGTGTATTTTAACGTTTTTCAGAATTTAAAGTTCGGGCGAGAATTGCTATTTTAGCACTTCCACTTTTTTTCATTGAATATTTCGATTTTGGAGGGGTTCCGTGGCTTCTAGGCTATATTCCAAGCCTTATTCGAGCTTTTAAATCCTGAGACCTAAGGTCCTAAGTGTTAAGTCTTATGTTAAAACTCGGAGTTAAAACTCTACTTTCTAACTGTAGTTTAAGGCACTTAAAAATCATTTGTGGTGTTTAAAATTTCGCCGGGAAATCCCCTTTGTCTCAAATATTTTGTCCATGATTGAAGATGCATAGGGAGACACCTCGAACTATGCGGGAGCATATAGCTTGCCATGAGTGTAGAACGGGATGAGTACCACCGCACACCGCAATTTTTGGAATCTCGCCCACTCTCTTTTTTGCTTTTCTTATATTAGAGTAGTTATACTCTTTTCCTCTCGCACAGTATAAGATAACTCGGGCGAAGTCGGACCATAGATTTATAAAAAGGGCTAGATGTCGTGCTTTGGCTGAAAAGTGTGCCGAGGTTAGGTAGGAAATCCTACCTAGGTCACGTGACAATACAATAGAATTTCAGCACTTGACCAATCAGAAGTTTCGCAGGTTTTCGAAAAAAGTATCAAAAATATTTTTTCCGGTATTCACTTTTTTTGCGACAGCACGACATCTAGCCCTTCCAGACGGGATGCAATAGACATGATCATCACATTATGATATGTGAGATAAACAATGACCCATGAAAATTTGACAATGTTTTTCAAATCCAAAACTATTTAGGTATATAAATTGTTCATCCTTAGTATATTGCAAATGACTTTCTCTTCATTTCTATATTTTAAGCTTTGAGGACTTTAAATTGACTTTAAATTGATTTAAATAATATTACTATATGTTTTGAGTTTTTCTATGCTTCGCTTTTTGACATGAGCTTTTCTTTAAATTCCTAAATTTTAAATATTATAATAAAAATCTTGAGCATGATGACATTTCTGACAGCAATGTGTCACAGAAATTGACACATTTCCAATACAAATTTATTTTTCATGTCAAATATCATTTAAACCGTTTTAATTATTTATTCAATATTTAGGATAAAATAAGCTTATCTTAGACTCAGTGTACTTTTTCTAAAGCCTTTGTTAGAATACGATAGGTATCTCATTGTTTTCTCATTTTAGCGTCCCATGGGTATCATTTTAGATTTTTACACATTGTTTTAAATGAATTTTTTTTATAACATTTTAATTAGCTTGTTTCTGTAAATTTTGATTTTAGAATCCTCATTCTGTATTAGATTTTTACTCTGATGATGACCTCTTGTGAGTGAGGTCGAATATATAGTTTTTAATAAAAAACAAAAATGCTTCTGGTTAAATTTTGTTTGTCATTAAGCTGTTAGCCCAACGTAACATATTTCAACAATAGGTGTTTATAAGAACAAAGGAAATTTTCGGTTTTTGCCCACTTTGGGTGTGATGAGTCATCAAAAAAATTATAACTGTGTACCCAATTTTATCCAAAAAGACCCACTAGATTAAAAGTTAAGGGGTGGCATAGGAACAGCCCCCTCCCTAGTTTTGAACCGCCCTAAAAGGCTAGTATAAAGAGGGTTGAGTTTCCAACCTTCTCTTCAGGATTTTCCATTCACCCTTGATTAATCTCTTTTAGTTACTGAGCATCAAGTAGAAAGTCATTAATGGAATCTTTGGGATGCTACAATCTCGGTCAAAATATATTGAGAATTTTGGTTAATTCCTCGTTTTTAGAAATCTAAAGTTCGGGCGAGAAAGTCGCTTTTGGGCAAACTGATAAATTTATTCAAATATTTCAATTTGGGAGGGGTTTATAGACTTCCAATAATCCAATAACTTTTGGGACCACTTTAAATCAAACAAGTGATACTTTTATGGACCTACCTGGTTATGCATTTAACAATCTACGTGACGTGACCATTAAACAATCATTCAGAACACAAATAGTGACGATCTATTAAAATTAGTCGTTTGTTTCTTATAAAAAAACGTTTAGAAACCAAAATTTCATGCTCTATATTCTTTCATATTCAAGACTTCGTGAGAAAAAATACATATCTCATAAAAAAATTCAGTAATTTTATGAACATTGATGTATGCTTATTAATAGTGATTCTTATAGATAAAGATGCGTTTTTTGAGCTGAAAATTTTTTTTTTACGAAAATCTGCTTGAGCCATCTTGAACCTACTTTCATGCAAAAAAGTCAGAAAAACCCTTTTTTGGCCGTTTTTTAGCTGAAATTTAGCTCAAAATTTGTTTTCCAAAAATCGAGCTCAGTCACATTCGAGGGTTTATAGTTATGCATCTTTGTGCAAAAAATCTTCAAGAATGAAAGAGCTAATCTCGAGAAAAGCTACTACCTAAGTAACAGGGCCGGCGAAACCGGGGGGGGGGGGGGCTAGGGGGCTGTAGCCCCCCCCCCCCACTTTTTTGCAAAAAAAAAAAAAAAAACAGTGAGAGAGAAAGAGAGGATGAGAAAAAAAGCCTTGGCTTCGTTCAACAATGAGGCCATATATCATAGGCCATATATCATTTAGCCCCCTCACTTTTAAAACCGCTTCGCCGGCCCTGAGTAGTTGATAGTGTGCTTGTAAAAAAATATCGAATTTGGCCAGTTTTTCTATAAAAACAAGCCAAGCAACCGAGTTTCATGTCTAAACACACATATTCTTCAAAAGTAAGCCCTCATGAGCAAAAAAAACAACATCTATATCATAAAAAATTGAGCAATTTGACTAAGAAAAGTGATTCTTATAGATAAACATGCGTTTTTAGAGCCAACAAAATCAGCTTGAGTCATCTTTTACCTACGACCTTACTTTCATGCAAAAGAATCAGAAAAAATGAATGATCCAATTTTTTTTTCGAAAATCGGGCTCCGTCACATTCGAGGGTTTATAGTTACACATTTTTGTGCAAAAAATCAGCCAATGAGCCAATATCGAGAAAAGCTAGTAACTAACGAACGAACGAACGAACGAACAACAGTTAATTTATAGGACCTCCACCGGGGTAGGTCCAAAAATGTTAGGATATTGTGAGTCAATTTGGGAAAGGAAATATTTCATCGTTGTAATTTTGATTAAAAGATCTTTTTGCCAAGGCATCTATTTGCGGTAGTTGACAAAATTGTTTTTACGGAAAACAATAGAACATTTATAACATGAATAAAGGCACCGTTTCTAATATTGGTGTAATGAAACACCTGTAGACCTTAGATAGCAAATGCGTCATCTACAAGCGTGGTTAGAACGTACGAAGGTATTTCAAGAAATTACGAAATTAATTACGAAAGACCAAAGGGTGTGAATTTTACAAATGACTGCGAAAATGTGAAAAACAAAAAGAGGTTTATTGAGATATTTGAAGAGTCTTTACAAGTAGATTCATGGCAACCAACTATGAAAGCGTTGAAGAAGATATATATACTTTTTATGAATGATATTATATTTTATTTCGAGTTGTACATAGAGTAGAGGGAAGAACATAAAGAACAAGGAATCTGAAAAATGTTTTTTTCATACACAGGTAAGACCCTTGTTCGTTCAATATTTTTCGATTTTTAATTTATTATTATCATAATGCGCCATTTACCACGAGTTTGCGAATCCTAATTGATCGATAAACTATAATTATTAAGTTACCAGGAAATTCGTAGAGTTCTTTCATCCGAAGATAAATAGTCTGAATTTTCATCGTCCACCTCAAACTTCGCCGTTAATATTTAAATGAAAAGCAACTGAAAAGTCTTAATGGTCTTTGCCAAATGAAAGAAAAAGTAAAAGTAAAGGTGATAGAGGTGACTAATTTGAAAATTCGGTCGGGAGAAAATAAGTGATAATAAAATACTGTCGAGGAAATGTGACTGAAGTTTGGTTGGGAGAATTAAAAAATGTTGGTCGCCTTTTTTCCACGATAACCACGGTAACAAGCAGCACAATAAAGCAATGTAACATACAGGTTTTTTTTTTATAAGAACATCCAAAATTTTGAAGCCTTTTTTAGCTTTAAGCCTAAAAATATTCTTAACATATTCTTATTATCCCCATTTTTTTAGTATTCTTGTCCATTTTCTTAAGGAATTGGGTGTTTTAGAGTCCACAAAACCTTAAAATGTTCTTAACATTTTGCCCATCGAAGCCTTATGTTTTTATATAGTTTCCATTAACCATCCATCATCTAAAAACCATAAAACTCTTTTTTTAGTTACTGTTGTTCTCTTACTTGCAATCGCACATGGAATGGAAAGTAGACCAGCAATAGACGGTGATATAAAACCGTCGCCGGCAATTCAGACAGTAGAAGTGTATTATACAGAACCAAAAGGATGTTATGACGAAAATTGGAAATTTTATTTACCAGGAGAAGTTATGAGTAAACATTATGATGAGAAAACAAATAGTTGTAGTGGTGTGAAATGCGGAGCCGACGGTGTTGCTTATGCTTGGGATGGTGTCAATTGCAAAGATAAGAAAATTGTCGATATGTTTTAATTTTTTGAAATATTTAGGTTCTCTGGAAACTGCTTATTTTTTGTCCATTTTATCATAGCTAAGAATTTCATTATTGTAAATAGTAATTTATTGAAGTTTCTCTGTAGTTTTTTTGTTGTGTTATCCCGTCTGTAGTAAAAGGTTGCTTAGGGTAGCAGTTTTTAATGAGAAATTTTGCTTAAGTGGTCTTCCAACAGTAAGAATAAAACGTTCTCATTATAAAGTTTTCTTTTGACGATTTCTCACAGAATGTTTTAGAGAAATACTGCTGAATATCAAAAGATGATGTTTGGAAATATATACCAAATATACTATATCATTCAAATTCTATAATTGTAAATAAACGATCGGAAGTAAAATACAGAACATCTTACTCGATCAGAATGCCCGCGTGCCGTAGCAACAGCCTTTCCTTTCTTCCAATCCCAAATTGTGATTTGTGAATAATCTTCCAAGCCAACTGACCCAAGTTGCTGTAAAATGAAGAATCAGATTAATTTAGTTTGTTGGAGATTTTAAAATCATTTCTATGGATCTAACGTACATGATTTGAACATGTTTCAAAAGCGAGGTAGAGCTCGAAAAAAAGGCTCAATTGCATAACGTGGGCGACTTTATTACTAAGATATATTTTTCTAGGACATTGATTGCGCGATTCTTGTAACCTCGCTCGTAAGTTTTTTGTCATATCGTGTAAAGACAAAAAAACCTACACTGATATTATATCAGAAAACATAGGCCATTGTTCAACCCCCTCCCCTTTTTTCTTAAGAGGATGAAGCCCTCCGAAAAACTGGAGAAAAGTGCAATTCAAAATGAAGAGGGGGCGCCATTAAAGAAAGTTAGGTGGGGTCGACATATAATACCTTCAATTTCTGTCCAGAATGTATTCGTAAAGTCCTTGGTGCAAACTCCGCACTATGTGTTTGTTTAAGATAAATCCCTTACCATTCCATTGGGGCTGAAAGCGAGGCACGCTATTCCTCTTTGGTGACTGTCCTTAAGAATGGAGATTGTTTTGCAAGTCTCGCTATCCCAAACACAAATGTATGGTTCTTTGCCTGTTTGGCCAGTCGCAACAAGGCGTCCTTCAGGATGCAGAGCCAGACTAAAAGAAAATCGCAAACAATTCATTCGACACCTTATATAGTAGGGGACAAACCATTTAGGACTCGTGACATCTTTTATGCGACGCAACTAAACCTGGTCCATTTCAAAGAATGAAATATTTAAAGAGTTTTTCGCGAGGGGTTTTTTTTGCTAAGGTCTAGGAAATTTTTTAGGACTCAAAGACTGACGTCACAGGCAAAACCACTCGGCCAAATCAAATGACAAACCTTGAAAGAATAACTCATTTTGATAGTAGGTATAAGAAGAAAAGAAGCCCCTTTTGAATGATGGGGTCGACATGGACGCCTTTTCTTTCTGGTTAGAATTGTATATATCTTTAAATTGAACAAAAAATACCTTAGAATGTCGTCATCATGACCAAAGAAGAATCTCTGCTTCTGATATCTCGGTTCGTACACTACACCGACACCTGCCACAAAGTATACAATCTCTTGTTTGGAAGTATAAAAAAGGTTGTTCCGGCATTGATGACCACGATATCCGTAAACCCATTCTAACCGGAGCTGTGTGGATGGAGCTGTTTTGTCAACCATGTCCGGAAAACCACCTATCTGTGTTATAACCGTTGCACAGAAAGAATCTTCGTTCAATTTTTCCCTTGTTTTATCTTCACATTATCTGACCAATCAACTATTTCTTTTTTTTTCTAAATATTTTTTTTCAGTGGTAATCTAAAGAGAATTAAAGAGCACAACAAACTGTAACAACTGAAGTTGAAATAAGAACATTTATGACGATAAATGAAGCTTGCCTTGTATACAGAACAACATTTTGGAGGTCGAAAGAAAAGTAATACCGAGAAAGTTTTCAAAATTAGACAGGCAAACGGCAAAAAATATCTTAACACCCTATTCTAAGTAAGACACACACATTCAAGTAAATAAGGCTTGCGTTATGTTAAACAACCTGTTATCTTAAAGTATCAAGACCTTCTAATTCCACTCACTGAAAGTGGATGTCCTAAAGCAGCTCCTCTTTAATAAGTATAATATTTTAGCATAAAATTACAAATAATAAATACAAATTTAGATTTTTCTTCTTGCAAAAAAAATGGAAGCGATTTGATAAAAATGGGCGGAGGAACAAAAGGGAACCAACCAGATACCAACAAACAAGTTAACAATAACAAAAACAGAAGCGGATAAAGAAGCCTAAAAAGTTTTCAAGAAAATCAGTAGATTGAAAAAAATTTTGTGCAAAAACTCGGTAAACGTAATGCCAAATTATAGCAAAAGGACTTCAATCATTAGGAGTAATATACTATGGAAGAATTATAATATGCTAAAGTGATAATAAAGGGGAAATAATAATCTAAAAAAAAACATGTCTAAAGAAAGAAATAAGTAGACGAGATGGAAAATATTCTCAGCTTTTGAAAAGTTCCTTGATTTTCTTGTTAACGAAAGTTTTCAATTTGGCACCTTCACGAGCGACCTGAGACTCAGGCTGATTGTAGATATCACAGTTTGTGAACACCTGATGGATGTCGTCCAGGAAGTCTTGCACTTCTAAATATTTGGCTGTATTCAATTTACGTTTGATGGTGCCAAAGTCCATTGGGTTATCCACGAATTGCAAGTAGTCAGGGACCTTGAAGTTGTAAGGTGCGAAAGTTAAATTGACCTATTTCATTTTACAGAATGTGAGTAGGGCTTTCGAAGAACATGTTCGCACGTGACGACGGTTCCGTTTTGCTCTCAAACGAAATGAAGCCATGCTGTTGATTAGAAGTGACGTAAAAATTTGATTCAATCAATAAACTGGCTTCATTTCGTTTCGGAGCAAAACGGAACCGTAGCGTGTGAGCGTGGTCTATTAAATGAAGGGGAAAACCCAGCCAAACAATTGAAGATGTCTCTAGAGGACTAAAAATACAATTTATAAAGCCATTTGAATGATTTACCTCCTTTGGGTCAACGGGATCTAAGAAGTATTCGGCTTCATCACGTTTCATGATTTCGTTGAGGAGAGTGGTGCATTGTTTCAACTGTTGTCGTCCAACACTACATGTTTGTGATGATTGTGATGATGAGGCTGATGAAGAGGTCTGGGGTGATTCTGCGTCTAGATTTATTGTGAGAGAAGTTCGAGTTGTCAACTCAATTGGTTATGAACAAGTTCAAGTATTCAACTCAATTAGATGTGACAAGTTCGAGTTGTCAACTCTATTGGTTGTAGGAGAAGTTCGAGCTGTCAAGTGAATTGGTTGTGAACTAGTTCGAGTTTTCAACTTAATTAGATGTGACAAGTTCGAGTTGTAGAAACACTACTTGGGAAACTACTTTTCCATGCTGATAAATCACGCTATACCACGTTATATTTTATGATCCAAAAAATTAAGTGTGAAAACCTCGTACAAACAGACAGCAGTCGGAAATGAGCATTTTTAAATTCAAAGTTGATCATTAGAGAAATGTTCCTAACTTTCAAACAAATATGGTAAACATGGTAAACATTGCATGAGAAAAGAAACATCCTTTAAAACTCTTCAACATGTCAATCATAACAACCCCCATATTTCAAAACAAAACAAAACAAAAATCGAGGAAACAGAAAATACATTCTTCATTCAAAAATTCATGAGCTGTGAAAATTTATCCGCAAAGTTTCAATATGTATTGCATCCATTATTTATACCAATTTGAAAATTTGAAAAGAACAGTTTTTCAGAAATCTTAGTTGATTGTTCATTTAACCTTCTTTGAAATAATGATCAGCTCTAAGGGCTAACAAAATTCAAAAATAGGTCGTTGGATGCATACTAACATGGGAGATCTACAATATGATCCCATATTGTATACTGAAATGAGTGAAAATTAGACTGACAAACCTTTTTCAACTCGAGCCCTTTTCTTTGGTCTGCTGTTAGCTGGAGAACTTTGAGCTCTTTTGTTGGGGACGGGCCTTCCTCTTTGCCGTATCTTTGCACCTTTTTTAATTTGCGGCTCTGTAAAAACAAGATTACGCTTTACAAATTGGCACACAAAAACACGCTTATTGAGTTTTATAAGAAAATTGTTTTGATTCCTCATTGTTTTAAGAGAACAAAGCTATTGTTTATTGGGAACATCATAGGGAGAACACAAGAATTAAAAGGAGATGAATAGAAAAAATATGAGCCTCAAGTTCTTTTAAATAAAGAAGGACCGCATCCACATAATGATTCTATGAAAGTGGACCGACTTTGTTCACACAGGGGTAGAAGATCTCAAAACTGCCAGAGAAAACATACTAACCATTTCGTTTCTTTTCCAGTGTAGCTGCGCGTTTCTTGTACGGCAGATCCTGATCCATACCGGTGCATATTTGACAAGTCCATTTGCCACGAGGTACCTTCCTTAGAGGTGGATAACAACAATCGACGTGGTAGCTACGTGGGCAGTCTTCACACAGGATGAGAGTACCTTCGTTTGCGCACACTGTACACACCTCTCCGTGCTCTGAACCCGATTCATCTTCTAAAGAAAAAGAAGATGCAAACACGTCAATCCTCGAATAGAGAATGTTTGTAAACAAAAACAAAATTATAAAGGGTGCAGTATGCAGTGCTGACGAGTCCTAATAAGAACGAAATGCATATGCTGCTCTGTCACCCAAAACTCCTGAAAGAAGATAGTTGGACAGAAACTCTTTGAATTTCTTCACATATATATTGCACATATTGGTGATTAAATAAACATCGATAAGGCTGATACGTTGAATTTCAAAAGATTCAGCAAATTTCGACTTTAAAAATAAATGCAAAATCGCCAAAGTAGGTACATAAACTCATTTTATTGTCAGGGCATTTGCGATACTCCACTTATCAAACAAGCATTAATGTCTGAAATGTAAATGAAAACTGTAACTTGACTCTCCATTACACTCCAGTGTATGTTTTGTTAGCATTATGAGTTATCCTCATCATTAACACACAAAAATATTATGATTTCTCAAAAACAGACGAGATTTCTCAAACTATATTACTCTCTTGTATCATTTAGTTATAATCCCATTTTATTAAGAAGTTACAAATATCGAGCTGTGGGGTCGAAAATGTGCAGGTTCAAAAGCTAAAAAACTTTAGCCTCCTGCCATTTGCTGGAACAGCAATTCTTTCAATATCATAAAAAAATATTTCCAAACTTATTTTTCCAAGACAGCTTCGTTAACAAAAAGACATTAATCGAGCTCTCATCTCACGTAAGAAAGAGTCGAACGCATTGCATTGTCTATAATAACGATTTAATTAGGGAAGCTTTCCAGTGTAAACGCATCCATATATTTCTTTAGCCAATTAACTCAACTTTTATCACTTTTAATCACTTTTATAGCCTGTTAATTACTTTCTTATATGTTTTTATTTGTTCAAATTTTTTATTCATACATCTGATGATCGTTTCTGGCGAGAAACAGCCTGTTATGTTTTAATTTTTTAAAGAAAAATAAATTTTGAATTTAGCTCTACCTTGGTATAGAGCACCATAAATTACTGGTGTTATTAATCTCATTTTATTAAGAAGTTACAATTATCGAGCTGCGAGGTCAAAAATGTGCAGGTGAATTAAGATTAACTGTTTAACAACGACGTTAGTATGAAAACTTTGAGGTCAAAAATTGAATCAGAAGCCAAAAAACTTTCCATGAGCATGAATATATAATTCAGTACTCAGACAATTAAAGGACATAATTCAACGTATATCCTACCATTTGCTGGAACAGAATTTTTAACAAATAAGAAAGAAGTGTCTTCTCCCTTTTCAGCAGTACAATTTGAGAGATTCTTCTGTTTAACTCTGATTTGTCAGCATAGAATAGAGGCACACCTCCTTTCTACATCATAAATAATTCTTCTAAACTAAACTAAAAAAAATTACAGTCTAACTCTCTCCCTAATTTAAAGCTCTATTAATCGAATCTTTCTGCAATTCGAACTAAAATATTGGTCCCCTTAGCTGAAAAGTTGTTTAATTACTCTCTGTAATTCGAATCTCTCTCAATTTAGAACATTTTTGGTCTCTTGAGGATCGAATTAGGGGGTCAATTGTTAAACTAAATATTTTCAAGACAGCTTCGCTTGCAAAGAAGACATTTATCGAGCTCTCATCTCACCTTCATCAGATTCTTCTTCTTCTGATTCGTCCTCTTCATTTTCTTCTTCACTCGCTTCTTTTTCTTCATCATCATCGCTATCTTCTTCCTCTGTGTCTTCCTCCTCTTCCGTCTATTGTTTGAAGTTGAAAGAAAAAGGTTGTAATAATGAGACAATATGTGTTTGAAGTTGAAAAAAAACAAAGTTGAAAATGCTTAGAAAATATTGGAAGTGTGACCAAGGCTAATAAAACATCTGAGACAGAAAATGGAAATTGCAATGAAAAAGCTCTTTATACACTTCACTGAGATGGTAATGCGTCTGAGACGAAGGAACTTTTAACACTGTTCGGTGTAACAGAAAATACATAAAAACCTAGAATCGTAAGTTGTTGCAGTATCGGAGAATTCGTGTACTGTTGTGTTGATGGCGTGAATACTGCTTTGGATTTTGAAGCTTTTGATGCTTGACAAATTAAGTAGCCGTGAAAAGCTTCTTTTAAAAATGAACTGTACAAAAGTAAATCTGGCAAAGTAGTATAATCATCCATATAATTTTCACGGCTGGTTTCTTCAGGAAAATACTATGTGGTTGCGCAAAAGTTTTCTATTTAACAGACTAGTACCCATCAGTACCCTTTATTATATACCCTGGAATAAGCTATATCTACCGCCATCTTTAATAAAACTATTTGACGTGGATCAATTTATATTTCAAAAAAATAGTTCCCATACCTCTTCCTCAGTTTCTTCTTCTTCTTGAGCTTTCGAATGTTTTCGATTTCTTCGCTTCACCATGACTGGTCGACAGTCTTTACAAAACCAATCACCTTTGGGAACGTTCTTCAAAGGTGGCTTCAGACAAGACATATGGAAGCCTCGATCACAACCATCACATAATAACATCTCATCTTCATTACCTGTTAGCATTATAGATGAACGAGAATATTGCAAATAACAATCCACACTTGATAATGTACATTCTCAGAGTGTAGGAAATTAAATTACAAATTTGTACATGAATCAGGCTCTTACAAAAGACCATATTTTCAAAAAATAAGAAAAGTGAAATTTTGATTAGTCTCGCCTCAGTCTTTTTTGATTTCTAGTTGATTTTTTGTATGGTTTATTCTTTGTTCTTCCCTTGAAATAAAAATAGATAAACAAGTGAGAAAATGCATACCTTTACGTCTGCACAGCCTGCATTTGACATTTTGAATGGATTTGTCCCACATGATAGATCGATCTAGCGTGCTGAGATGGACAAACACTTGTGAAAAACTCGAACACTTGGAAAGAGATTCTTCCCATCTTGAGATGCATGTGGAAGGTTTTTTCTCCTCCTCTTTTGAATCGTTCGCTTTTTGACCACCTTCAATGGATTCTTTGAGTTTCTCTTTCTTGGTTTCTTCTGTCTCACCCAATGGCGGCTTCAAATATTTTCGCTCAATACATTTGGCTACCTAAAGAGTATCAAGAATTTTGAATTTAAGTTATTGTATAACCGTAACAACTCAGAGTTCCAACTTAGTGTTACAATCACAGACATACACAAAACATCTATAGCAAAGGATCGAGATACTCTAAGTGCATAAAAACCAGCTATCCAAAAATCTTTTGAAAAACTTTCTGGACAAGACGTTCTACGTTAGACGTTCCTTCTTTGCTCCGATTCTTCTATTCCAGCCTCTTTTTCAAAAAGGCTTTTCCAGAAGGACATTGTTATTCCAACCACCACCTAAGCTTTATTCCAGAGCCCTTGTTATTTGGTATTCAAAAAGAAAACGTATGCCCTGCATAAGGTATATTTTTTTGTACAAAATGGAATACAAACCATCAGAAGCTGTTTAGCCATATCACGAACAAATTCAATCCTTTCATTGTCTGGTTCTTCTTCTACAGGAGTTGAACATCTTGATCGTTCTTCATTTCCTTCTTCACCTTTCAAATGTAATGGAATGGCTTTATAAGGCTCCTGAATTGTGGTGGTGCTAGCATCTCCTTCTGAGTGACCGTTCACTCCAGGATGACCATTTACCTCCATTGGTTGGTCTACCTCCATTGGTTGCTCAGCCTTTACCGGCTCTTCAGTTTTATCAGAAGCTGGCTTTTTTACAGGACTTCCGAGCTGGATGAGTTTGGACATTCCCTCCTCAATAGATTCCCGCCATGTTGTTCGCTCATCCGTATGTATCCCACCGAAACCAGCCACCCAGATTCGATCCTCCAGTTCCAAAATAGCATCACGTAAACTACCCTCAATAAAATCCTCCATACATTGAAATAAACTTTTATCAATGGCTTGACTGTCATTGTTTTTCTTGCTTGCAACAGGTTTCACTTGACGTTTATTGGCTAACCTTTCCTCTTCTCGTTCCTTTTCCAGATACTGCTCAACAATTTGAACTTTTTCATTGTTCAAGCTAGACAATAAATGTTGTTCACGTAATCCTCTTGAGTTCAGGGAATCAAGTAAAGCGTAAAATTGTTCTTTAGATGAAATAGTAAGCCATTTGTTTTGATCGTTAACTGAGTAAACAGCAGGATCCTGGCCAGCTTTGACACTATTTATGACTTTCTCAACTTCTTTACATCGAGTAATCATCTCAGCAGTTTTTGTAGAATAGCAACATTTATAACGATTCAATAATAACTCTGTAATATCTTTCCCACTCTCGCGTGCTTGAATTAAATCCTCCAATGAAACTTTTGGAATTTTCTTTTTAGTGATGGACAGGGATGACGGTGATTGAGATTGTGTAGAAGGTGAACCAGTTAGGTCAATGGTGGGCGTTCCTGGATTACTTGGAGCAGGGCTATCTGTTGTTGCATCATCCAAATCATCCTGAAAAAAAAAAAAACTTCAAAAGCTATAATTCCTGATAGCTCATAGATTAATAGGAGCTTTTGGGTATATAACTAGTAAAGTAGGCAAGTTCTGGCTTTGAGGAAAATATTTCAGTCGGAAAAATAAAACTAAAAATGTTTTCAGTAAGAAGGTAAGGTCAGCTCAAACTAGCCAATTAAAAACTACAAAAAGTTACCATTTCTTCTTCACTTTCAAAATCCATTTCTTCAGTTTCATGTTTGTTCGAATCAAGAATCAATTCAGCACCGTTATCATCATTTTCAACATAAATTCCATCCAAAGCTGACAGTCTGTAATATCTTTTAAAAGTTCGATCCCTTCCAGCAGGAACCTCATTTAAGACAGCATTCCATTTGCTAATCTCTTTCAATATTTCTCTTTCCTTGAACAAATATTTTTCACGATAAAATTCTTCCACTTGATTCTCCTTTGCTTCTTTGGCTTCATCCTTCTTTTTCCTTCTTTCTTCGAGTTCTGCTGGATCCTCGGTGGCTGCTATTTCCTCGGGTTTTGATTCTGTTGTGGCTTTATCACCATTTTTGCTGCCTTCTTTATTACTATTCCTTGAAAAAAGATTGAGTACAACTACTGATTAGAAGATTATTGAGATAGTGTCCACTGAAAAAAAAGTTGTTAGGAGGGAAAGCCTATTTAGAATTGTGATAAATACACATTTTTTATAAGCAACCAGGTTGCTAAGGCTCGAGCCCTGAAATTAGCCAAACAAAATTTCACCATCTCGTAAAGAAAATAATTTTTTACACAATCTAGCCATGGCAAATGACAGCCCTTAACCCAATAAACATAAATATGGTATAAAATCAGGGGTGGTTAGAGCTAATTTTTCAGAAAATGAGCTAGAATGCTAAAGCAACCCCAGCCCTGACCCGAAAATTGGAGTTGCTTACAAAAAAATGTGTAGAAAACATGGCTGAATTATTACTTTTCCAGTTCTTGTGCTTTTCTTTCTTGTTTTCGTCTCTCCATTTCTTCTTGCTTTTTCTTCCTCTCAGCCAAAGTCTTCTTCCATTTCTCCCGGGAAATCTCTTTCCTTCTTTGGTTCTCAACATGTTGAGCTTCACGAAGTTCTTTCCGTAATGATTTCAACCTGAATATGAATGACATTTTAACATAATCAATTTGATTTCAAAAACCTTCCAGGAGATATGTTTAGAAGAAACAGGAGAACACAGTCAAACAAATTTCTTGATACTAAACAGTAGATGAATATCCCTTATCAAATTAACTTTCTGCTTACTTATCATTAGCATCGTCCATATAATCTCTAATGACATTCAACATCAACATTTGATTGCAAATTAAGACTAGCAATTTCAACTTTTCTTCTGCATCCAAATCGTAAACACTTGAAACAGCAAGTTTCTTCATGATACTGATTTCAGAGTGTCGAAAATAAACACAGGGGTCGTCAGAATATCTGTATGCTCCGCGTCTTTGCCACTCATTGTAATTCTTAACACCACCTTAAACACAAGGCAAATATTTATTTGAACAGATTTCTAATGCATTGAAATATCAAAAATTTTCAATTTTTTTTCATTTTGTCATGGCAGTTTTCAAGTTCCAAATTTTCAGAAAAGTATCTCTCAAGACATTGCATAGCTCTTAGAAAGATCAACAATTTATGACCCAAGTCACAATAAACAATATGATGTATGATAAGTTTTCATTTTATTTAAGAAAAATACATAATCATACCTAGAATCTTACCAAACTTGACACCAGATGACATTATGTGTAACCTTAGAATTTCAGACAAAGAGAAAGGTTCAATGGTCATTTCATGAAGGGCTAAGCCTTGACTTAACATTGACCAAGCAGCTGCGGCTCTTGCATTTGTAGATGGTTTCTTGAGATGATCTTCATTATTTTCTTCATCTTTGGGGTTTTCAGCTTCATTTTCTTCCTCAGAACTCGAGCTCTCTTCATCGTCATCATCTTTGTTTTCGTGGATGTTTTCATCTTGTTCAAACTTTAAGAATGCGTGTAAAAGAAAGCGCAGTAATTGGTAATACTTCCCTTCTGCGTCATGCTCTGTCAATGCTTCTTCAATCCATTCTGGAAAGAAAAAGTTCAAAACAATGATTAAGGGAAAGATTCAAATTAATTAGATATAATTCTGGTAAGATTTATTAAAATAATTTTCTTGCAGAGAAATTGAGTCTATTAGTAATATCATGATATCATAATAATAGAACCCTAGATAAACTTACCTATTGTAATTTCCGATTCCAACTCTTGCTCAACATCAAAGAGCTCACCAAAAATTGTGATAAATTCCAGAACCATGATGGAGTCACCAATTAATTTTTGATCCAAGCTTGATTTCATTGGTACCAAAGTTGGTAGGGGCTTAAAGATGGAAATTTTATCTATTTTAATACGAATCAAATGTAGAACACTATCACTAATTTTGAATTAATTTGATTTCTACCAATATTAATATAAGGCGTAGTACAAGTGTAGTGGTTATCGTTCTTAACTCCCACATAAGAGGCCAGGGTTAAATTTCTTTGGTTAGGTCAACCCATAACATGTAAAGAGATTTGAAACCAACATTGCTCACATAAAGAAATGTTGCTGATACCCCTTGGCTCTGTTGTGTTACAAGCACATGGTCAACAATATCTGGTAAGTACTATGATTTTCTTATCCTATGCCAGGATAGCAGGATAGGGCTCATGCTGTCCCTATCGGTGGGATCATCCTTTTCACAACAGTTTCATTAAGAACTAAGAAAAAATGGTCAAAACACCTTTCTTTCAATAGAATGCTACCTACCTTTAAATCCTCTAAACGCAAATCCTCTTTCACTTTTCCAAACTCTTTAGTAAAATCTAATTCCAATTTTTTGGTTTCATTGGCAAGTTCCTTCTCCTGTAGATGATAAAGAAGTTGGAAATTTCAGACTCCTGTAATAACATTAACTTGTGCATTGTATCATAAGGCAATTACTTTTTTATTTTCTTGTTTACGGAATCAATGATGTTTTTTTTGCAAAAATAAAATTGAAACTTACAAATAATTTCATTTATTTCTGCTCATCTGACTCTGTACTGATCAGCCATAAAAAGGAAACTTTTTAGAACAATTACATTTGTAGCAGGAAGGGCAAATAAAAGGGTCCAGTGCTATCTTTAATGACACTTTAAACACAATTTCCCTACTAAAAACGTTCTCTGATTGTTCGGTATGTATGTAAGTTTTCACAAAACGTATTGTTTGAATTTTCTTCAACATTAAAAGTTTGAAAAGAGCAATTTTATTTTTATTTTTATTTTCTTCCATCCTCTGGCCCAAAGATCATCTCCAAATGTCTGTAAACCAGAAAATAAAAAAGTAACTTGCCTAAAGTTTAGGTTGTGATTGAAAAATGTCTAGCGTCTTTTAACAAAAAAACTATAATTTGTATTTGGAGTGGGTCAATATGAGGGGTTTTTCTCTTTTAGTTGTTATCATTCTCAAAGAGCTTATTATACCATCTATTCATCTGCACTACGAAAAACACAAAAATTGGTTTTGTATGTGATGTAACATAAGTTATTAAAAACAAAAGTTGGAAAAATGAAATTGGTAGCATGGTGATTAAGAACGATTCTTCATTTAAATTACCCTTTCTCGTTCATCTTTCTTGCGAGCCTTTTCTTCCTCCTTTTCTCTCAATTTTTTCATCTTTGCCATTTCTAATTCCAAAAGTTTCATTTGCTTCTCTTTTTCTTTTTCTTTCAAATACTGCTTCCTCTTTTCTTCCAAAGTCATCGGTTTTGAACTTTTACCTTGAAGATAAATGCCATTAAAGTTGATAAAATGAAAATGTAAATAAAGCCAGGGAACTTAATTATCAGTAACTTATTTGGGAAAAATACGGGGAAAGAAATATAGTTTCAAAGCTTATGACATTAGTAATTACCCTTCTTTGCTTTTTCCTTTTCTTTTTCTTTCTCCCTTTTCAAATCAGCTAAACTCTTCTCCTTTTCTTTGTTCTTAGCTGAAAAGAATAGGAAAGTATCAAATTAAGACATTGAGGACAAAGAAAATGACAGAGAGAGAAGCTTGAGGGCAAACTAACAACATATGATAAATTCTAGAAATCCAAACAATCACCATGTGGATTGTCAATACTTGGTTCATTCAAAAAAGTACTTACATGGTGTTTTCACAGATTTCTTCGGTGACTTTTTTGGCTTCTTGGTTTCTATACCGATTGTTGTGGGTCCAAGGTTAAATGTCGAAATAGCAGAAGACTAAAAACAAATCACACAAAATTTCAAATAACAGTAAATTCACCTTGAAGATTGAAAGAAAATAGGAAAAAGCCACATTTATCTTAGTTTTCTTTTACTGAATAAAATAACTTACTGGAGCCCAATTATCACATTAACCTTCAAGATTGAAAGAGGAAGAAAAAGCCGCTGTCTAAAAAAGAACTAGCTTTGGGGAAAGTCTTTTATGTATTTGGAAAGTTGGTAACAATATTATAATTGAAATAACTTACAAGAACAACCCAATATCCATCATCGCTTGAAACAGTAGTACGTGAGCAAGTTTGTCTCATGTAAAGTCTAACTTTATCCTTCAAAAAGACACCTTTGGCACGCCTGAAAAGGAATGAACAAGTCTCTAACATAAATTTTCATTGAAATTGTTCAACATGTTCACGAAAATATTCAATAAGTAAAAGGGTAGATTAAGTGATTTTTTTTGACAGAAAATTATATACCTGATACTCTTTCCCTTGACAGTAACAATTTCACCTTCTTTCCCTTTTGTCAGGGAGACTTTGTATTCTGTATTAGAAGCATCAGGCCATTGATTCTTCTGTCCAAGTGGTGACTTTGAGATTTTGTTTGCAGCATTACTATCATTTTCTTTATCTTTAGCTGGTGATTTAAGGCTGTCAATAGTCTTTTGAGGAGTCTTCAATAGATTGAGATTGGATTTATCTGGGAGTGCTACAATTTTGCCACTAGTCCTATAAACATTGTGTAAATCAATGAAATAAAAGATAAAGGATCCTAAAACACAAGACTAACATGACATTTAGACGGTGTGAAATCCCCTCAAAACTATTTCTACCTTACTTGAAGGCTGATGAAAAGCAAACTTCAACTTTAGTGCTCTATCAATTGAGCTACCCATTGGAACTATAATATGATGTCCCATTCAAGGTATTAAGGATTTTTTTGACAAAATATATTTTAGATCATCAAATTCGTTATTTCAAAAATAGAAGAAAACTATCAAAAAAATGAAAGTACCATTTGTCTTTGATTTTCAATTCAACTTCTTCATTTAATTGATAGCGATTCTTCAAATAATCATAAATCTCATCAACCAATGCAGAGATTTTCCCCCGCTTCGTGTGGTGCACTAAGTTGAGGACTGATCTCTTCAAAGGTTCTGGAAAAGCAGCCAGTGATTTTTTAACATTCTCTTCATTCTTTGGCTTCTTTGAATGTCAAACTACTTTTGCCAGTGCATTCACAACTCCATACAAGACTGTTACACAATATCATACGCTGATAAAATACCCTATAAGTAAACAATTATATTAGTACAATGTATTGATTATATTGACTCCTTAGACATAGATATTGCTTGAAATATCAGAAACGTTTTAAAATCTCTAAGGAGTGTGATTGAATTCAACCCCATAAATTTAGATTTCACTACTGTACATAGCATTCTTCACACAGCAAAATTCACAAAATAAAGTTCTAGGAGTGTCTATGGGCCTACATTTTTCAAATGACAAAACCTGACATTGAGCTGGAGATTTTAAATTTATCTATTAATTACTTACTCATAATCCTGAAATATTTCGCCAGTCATTTCACAGTAAAATACTTCATCCTCTCCATCGAGATCGGGTGGTGCCTCTTTAGGAATAAAAGGCTTCTTTCTTAACAGAGGCATATTATTACTTGTTACACCTGTTATTTTTTAAAGTTGAAAATAGGGAATAATGAATCATTTTTTCTTGTTTGGGCCTTTATTTATAAATGCTGTGTGGGGGGGGGGGCTTTGTTTTGTAATCCAACTGGGGGCAGAGCTGATGACTAAAATAATTTTCCACTTTTAATAATTTTGTCCTAATAATGTGCCAATGCATCAGAAATGAGGTATCAGAAGCTACTCTTGAATATATTTAACCATTAGATTTGTTATAGAGACTTTGAATAAACATCAAATGAAACGATGGATAGCCAAGTATCGTCTTTCAATTGTCTGAGAAAACAATCCATGAACAGGCTTTGTCCTCAAAGGACAAAAATTCAAAGAAAACTGTCGTCACAACTTGAAGGACTCTGATTTTGAATCTCAAAGTCTCTATCAACTGCTATTGTCAATCAAATAAGGCAGTTTCATGCATGATTTTGTTGCATGATTAAAAGCAAAATACATATACAATATACAATATAGCATCCTTTCCCAAATTTAGGAGAATACCTTATTGGAACTAATTTTCGTGGGTTTTAATTTTAGCGTTTTTTGCGGTTTTTCGAGAAATTTTGAGAGTCGAAAACAGCAATCTGAAAAATCCCTAGGAGAACGGAAGAAATTGTCCAAAAAAAGACAAAACCGCGAAAATTAAAACCTGCGAAAAGCAATTTTTCGGATCTTTTTTTTCGCCCGCGAAAAATTAGTTCCAATAAGGTAGTATCCAAAGAGATTATAAAAAACATTCAACACAATTGAAAAAGTGCTTTCCTAGAGATTGTTGATTGTTGATGATTACTGTTAGTACCTTTCTTTTAAAACATCTGCTACCAAACATTAAACTTTTTACTTTGGATAAAAAATATATATATGTGAAGAAATAAGAATTTCTGTCCAACTATATTCACTCAGGAGATTTGGGTGGCAGAGCATGAGAAATGGGACAAGCTGGAGTTTTTACAAGCTCTTATTCGATTTGGTTGGTCGTTAAGATGTAGTAAAACAATTTTGCTACTTTTTCTAAAGAACGCTTCATCTCTATTACTTCAATTGACAAATTAAGTATCTTATAAAAACTCCAGCTCATCCCTGAGAAATAGATATATTTGTTCTATGATTTCTGAATGAGAGCTATAGTTCTTGCTAGAGTCTATTTTCACAGAAAATACATTATATCAGTGCTTTTAGTGTACTCTTTTGTACTACTTTTTTAATTTGCAATTTCCTTGTTTCACTACGTTCAGGCTATTTTGAAATTTTTTCAATGAACCTTGGGACTCTTATTCCCAAATCACCCTCCAAACCATGATATTACTATTATTATTATTTTTAACTTGATTTTTTTAAATATTAACCATTTCTGGTCTAGCCAAGCTAAAATTATCTTTGCTTAAAAATTAGGGGAGTCTTCCAAATCCCTATTTCGATTGAACCAATAAAAAATGAAACTTTTCAATGTTTCATTTTTTCCAACAACAGGGTTCGAATTATGGCTTCGCACTTCGCTCTTCGCAAAATGTGAAGTGAATTGTTGGTAGCGACCCAAAAAGATTTCCAAACTCAAAAATGTGAAGCTAAAAACTTACAAGAAAACATTTTTTGCTACTTCATTCATTTGTGTGTCTATTGCTTTATAAACTCACTACTTCGCAGCTTTCTTCATTTGTTTATCTTTTGCTTTTTATCAAGTCACTATTTCGCAAATTTATTCCTTCGTTTATCTATTGCTTTATCAACTCACTATTTTGCAACTTTATCAACTCGCTACCTTGCAACTTTCTTCGTCCGTTTTTCTATTGCTTTCTATCAGCTCTATACATTGCTTCCTCTACAATCTCTTACTTTGCTTTTCTAAAGAAGTGCATTGAAAATACTTCCGCATTTTTTTCCAAACAACATCGCAAAATACTAAAAATGCTTCGCAAACATTTGAAAAAAAATTTGCTTGCCCCGCTGTTTTTACCTCGCTTCGCTCGGAAGAATAGCGAAGCTCTTAAAATTTATAATTCGAACCCTGAACAATTCTTCAAAATGAAAATAGTTAAGATTTAAAGTTCTTCTTTTATTCAATGATTTTTTACGGCAATTCGTTGACAATCTAACTCTCGCATCAAATTTCTGCTTTCTTCAGAGAATTGAAGATGAGAAAAACTAAGCCTTAGGATCACGAATTGAAACAAATATATGGACGGTGGGATTTTACAGCCGCCCGTCGTGCAAAGCACACAGAGGCCACACAGGTGCCAAAAGAAGCGCCATGTGAATATAGCGTCGTAATGACGCTAAGCTGGGGAAAAATCGATATGTGAGTGGCCTCTTAGGAAATTTCCTAAATCTGACAGCCCTGCCTAAATCCGATGAGGTCTTTCAAAGATACAAACTAAAATGAAAACAAATCTTTCGCTGTGATGCAATATATAAATTTACTATTCCCTATTCCTAGGTTGAATAGGATGCAAGTCCGTCTTGATATCAGAATAGACTTGCATCAAATTCTCGTCAATAAATAAATGTAAATGTAAATAAATAAAATTCTGGATAACCCAGTCTCATCATAGAAAATAATATCTATTTTCTCCTTTTCAATGCATCATTACATAAGCCATCAATGCCCAAATTTTCATTGGCCATTACCTGTTCCATCAGAGACCTAACTGGTCTTCTGGTGTACTTGTCATCATTAAAAGTAAGCTTTTTGACATTTCGATTCACTTGCATACGGATTACATGAGCAACGTAATTGTGTTGCTGATTTTTAATAAATACACTCACATCCTTTGTGTCACAAATTTCATGTAAACGAACATTACTAATCATCATTCGAAAATCATTCTCCACTTCGTTTACGTGTTTCATGCCATTACGAATCATACGTCTAAGGAACATACGATATGTTGCATCAATGCGATCATATTGGTTCTGGGTGATATTCCAATTCTGACATGCATAGGTCAATCTACTACGAACGAAGCTGTTCAAGAATTTTACACGCGTTTTCAAGTTGATTTGAAAGTTTTGTAGTAAATTTGATAATTCATTAAACTTAACGGATGAAATTTGAATTCTGTGATTTATTACGACGTTACCCGAATTTATTTCCAAATAGTCTATATGGCAGCCAAGGTATTTGAATTTTTGAACATTTTTCAGCGGAGAGCCATCAATCGAAATTATGGTTGCCGGGTATTCAATTGTATTTGGGTTTTCACCGTTGATAATCATTGTCTCCGTTTTAGAGGTGTTTATTGTCAGACCAAAATTTTTGAATACAGAGTTCAGTAAATTTGCAGAATTGTTGAGACAGATGTGATTTGTGAGAAACAGAACTAAGTCATCGGCATATCCACACCAGGGTAATGTGGAGGAGCCGTTCAAGTCAATATTTTGTTCTCTGAGTGTGTATCGTTCTTCCCTTGTCAAACTCCTGGGATTGATACGATACTTGTGTTCGAAGAATTGGGTATTGGTAGATTTTTCGATAAATACGCGCATCACAAAGTCAATGAATAAATTGAAAAGGAAGGGGCTCTCTGTACCACCTTGTCGGACACCCGAAGTTGTTTGAAATGTTTCGCCTTCATACGTTAGGCTTGTGTATGCATACAATTTTTCAAGAATACTGATTACGTGAGGTGATTGGTTTGCAGCAAAGCGTAGCTTGATAGAATCGAACAGCCACTTCCTTGGAATGTGGTCGAATGCAGCTGTTAGGTCGACAAAGAGAAGGAATAGAGGTTGCTTTTTTCGGTGGGTGATTTGTTGGATACGTTTTACGGTGTAGATGCCGTCAGTGGTACCCCGATCGTGACGAAATCCATTTTGTTCCTTGGAAAGCTGTTGTTCATACCAGGGACGTAAGCGATCAAGTATAAGATTGATAATTAACTTGCAAACGGTGGATCCGATACTTAGACCGCGATACTTTGTAGGGTCATTTTTGGATCCTTTACCTTTCCAGAGGGTACGTAATTGAGAGTTACCCCAAGCTTGGGGGACATCCATATTTTGCCAAAGGTTTGTGGTAAGTCGATGAATAACTTCCAACATTATTGGATGATTCAGTCTTTTAAGAAATTCAGCATCAACATCATTGGAAGCTTTGTTGAGTTTGAGTTTACTCAGATGGAGTTTGATTTCATCCATGGTTGGGGGTTGGTCATTTATCCAGCTATTTTGAGATAAACGCTGTAGATCTTCTACAAAGGCAGGAATGTTTGTATCAAATTCTTCTGGGGTCCTGGATGATGAGGGATCTGGTGGATTAAAATGAGATTTGAAATGGCTCATTAGTTTGTCTGTGGGGCAGTTGTTGGGTAAAGACTTGAGGGTTGTCTCTTGTTGTTTGGCGCATTGAAATAGCTTTTGGATTTCTCTGTTTACGGCAAGTACATTGATTTTTTCAGCCTCAGATTTGAAATGTTCATTCCTGAGGAAGCGTGTCCTCAGACGAATCTTTTTTCTGATTTTTGACAGTTCTTTAGAATCAGTATTTGCAGTGAAAAGTTCATTTTTCAGCTCATAAAGTTCAGATAATTTTTGGTCATTGTGCCAGGGTTGGGTTCGATATCGGTTGTCTATTTTAGGGACTGTGTTCTCTGCAGCTGATGCCATTGAATCTATTAGGTGTTGGTTAATGGTTACGTTATTTTCGTTGGCTATAGGTTTGAAATTTAAATTTGTTATAGCAGTTTCAGCAAAAGTGTTCTGAATATTTTGGTCAGTTCTGAAAACATTCATGTCAAATTTCTTGGATTTGGATTTTGGTTTTCTTTTTCTGAAGCGTGCTTTCTTGGTACAGGGTGTAGACAGTGTTGCGATTACTAAACGATGATCACTATCAAAGTCAAAACTACGATATACTCGACAGTTTTTCGAATATTGACGCAACCAGCTATCAACAAGAATAAAATCATAAACCTTTTGAGTAATACCATTGGATGAATACCAAGTGATACGACGGCAACGTTTGTGGTTGTACCATGTGTTCAATACTGAGAGATGACATGTGTCAAAGAATCGATGAAAACGCTCCCCATTATCATTAACTTCAAGGTCTGGGATAACTATATTTTCACGAAGCGAGGAGTTATACCATGATGCAGACGAGGTGGCGTTAAAATCTCCAAGGCAGACTATTTTTTCATTAGCATTTGTGGCATTGATAAGTTTCTTCATTGAATTATAAAAATTTGTCTAACTTGTATTACTGTCTTCTTCGGTAGGAGCGTATGAATTAATGACTTTCAAGGAACAACCATAAACATTTACATCAATAGCGATAATTCGAGCATTCAAATGAGTAATGTCTGTTATTTCAATATTGGGATCTACTTTGATAGCGATGCCAACTCCATGTATCCGTTTGAGGGTGTGACCACTCCAATGAACTTCATATTTCGTATTGCGATCTCCGTTAGCAATTGAAATGATAGCTGATCCTTTTCCGAGCCTTCGAGTTTCCTGCATGGCACATATATCAAGACCTGCTTTATCAATTTCTTGTATACATTTTTCAAGTTTTTGATCAGCTTTTGCAGTTCGAACATTAATAGTACCAATTTTCCATTTACAGTGAGACTGCATTATCTTTGTGGTAATAATAAAGTAAAAAGTCTTGTTGAGATACCAAAGTGTCAACTAAACTGAAAGATTTGATACACTGAACTAAATGAACCAAATAACAATAATTGCTTATTATACAAACCATAATTTTTTATTACAAAATTGTTAACATTTTAAACATGAGCAACAGATTAAGAATAATAGAGGTAATTATTTTTACAAATCACACTTTTTTGATCACATTATATTAATCGACATCTCTATATACATTATAGTCATCTTGTTAGATGTTTTGTCAGTTAGTCACACTAGCGTCCCGCCTAAATGCGTATCAAAGATTAATCCTGCAAAAGCGCTATATTGTTTACTTGACTCGCAATCAAAAAAATGCTGCGCAAAACTTCTAAAAGGATTCATGAAAAAATAACCTGGCGCTTTTTAATGAAATTAATATTTTCAAAAACTTTGAGAAATTACCTAAAATTTGAGCCATAGATGAAAAAATTTGACCCAAGGCACGACCCTCGACATGGTTACTTTTGGTTACTTACTTTTGGTTGTCTTCAAGCTTCATGCTCTGGCAAGAAACTTTCTGCTTCACACCACAATGCTGCATCCATCAAACCTGAATAAGGAAGGATGTCAGCAGCTAAACAGTTTTCATGTCAAGAATGGAGTTAGAGTCGGCTCTCCTGCACCCTGTGTAACCATGAATCTGTGGCTCGTCTGGGATCGAACTGAGGTGTCTGTCTAGAGAGTTTTTGAACTTTTCGACTGTAACATTCTTCATATCTCTAATACTCTTGGGCATTGAATTGAATAATTTAGCACCTTGCACAACAAGCGTGCTATCATGTAGTTTTGAACTATGGGTGCGAACACACATCCTTCCCAATCTTGGGAGTTCCTTGAATTGAAATTTATTGTTGATGTTTGGAACCAGATTTTCAGCTATTCTCGGGCCAAAACTTTTATTGGAATTAACGTAAAGCCCGAGTATGGCCCGAGCTGGCTCGAGAATTCGGGCTGTGTTCGGGTCACACGCGGGCCACGCACGGGCCACACTCGGGCCAATTTTTGAAAAACATGATTTAAACAGGCGTGTAATTTCAGGACTGAATTTTTTTAACATTTTCTTTGAGAAAAACTTGGTTTCTCTTAATTATATTAAATATATGAATGTTGTAAATTCATATAAATGTTAAATGTCTTATTTGATATGAAAACATAGTTATAAATATACTTAGGGTGGAAATATTTGCTAGTAAACTGGTCCTGGTTTTAAGCTGAAGCGTGTCCACGGGAAGCTCGTAAAGTTTTTTTGAGCGATATAAACAAAACAGACAAATCTTATTTTGTACTATTTTGTTTGACTGGACATGCTGAATCAATTTAAATATGGAATCTTCTGACTTAGATCAGTACTCCGTACTTAGATTAGACTCAATGGACCCAGCCAGACAGGCTTAAAAGCGTTATGAAAAAGGAGGCCCGAACATGGCCCGAATGACTCGGGTCATGTTCGGGCCAAAAGAATTGATAGGGTCTCTCGGCCCGAACATGGCCCGAAGAGGCCCGAGAATTCTCGGGCCATGTCGAGGGTCGTCCCAAGGCAACCTTGAGAACTAATTATTTGAAGATCAACTTCCCAAGAAAAAAAAAGATCTACGACGGAGACGGAACCCACCTAGATCCGCGCACCACTGGATAGTCTATTTTCCAGAAATTTTGACGGACCTCAAACACTGACCCATCTACATTTGCAGAATTGTTTTGCTTTAGCATATAAACAAGGCCTTAAAAATTGAAACGCTGTCTCTCCGGGAATTGAATGACAAAATTTGGTTGGTTGATATTCTGGCTGCTGCACATTTGCAATCAGCCATTTTGTAACATTTTATCTTTTGTCTCATTTCCGACCTTCCTATTCTTCCTATCTCTAAAGAAGATTGGCGAAATTAGAAGAGGGATGTCGACATTAGACCAACTTACGGTTTATATACCGACCAACCCCCCCCCCCTCCTCGCCAGGGTAGCAAAATTTAGATTTTATCAGCATCAGTAAGATTCCTATATATGATAATAAAAGAAGAATAAAGATCGATTAAATACTTATCAAACCAAAAAACTTTTTTCAGGAGGTAAAACACACAAAATGGTCAGGTGGTTTGGTCATCACTCGCAAAGCACCCGCAAGGTGGAAGGTGCAAGGTGGCCACTTACCCATTCGGGTCCTCTTTCGTTTTGCTGGAATAACAAAACAAACTTTGCGCGGGACGACATAGTGAGAAAAACAAAGTACAGACCATAATCTTGGAAAAATATTTTATCTGAAAATGGTAAAAACGCTTAAAATTACAATTCATTTACCAAAAATAAAATTTTGTCGTATCATTTTTAGTAAAATAGTGACATAATGATCTGATTCTATCGATAATTGATACTTATAGATGGTCAAGATTTTAGCTTACCTCCTAAAAAAACGCGCTAAAAAGTCTTCGAATTTAAAGGTGTAAATGACTATAATTCAATCATGAATGTGTGCTCTTTGAGCATAAATATTGTTATATTGTATGAATATTTCATCTTTATAAATGTATTCTAATAAGGGAAAAACAGTTTTGGGGTTCTTACTTGATGTTTGAAATAAAATTATAGGAGGTTTCTATTCGTCATTGACCCCCCGAATTTGTGGTTGAACTGACATTGATTTAAACAGTTCTATTTCCTTTAAATCTTTCTTCGTAAGTGAGTATACTTATCCGAATTTCCCGATTAACATTGCGCCAGCGCCATTTTCTTTCATCATGGATTCGATTCGGTTCACACCTGTATCCGATAACTTGAACCTCTGAATTTGAACTGGAAGCAGGAAAAACTCCAAAAAAACAAGCATGGATGAAAATATTGTCGCTGAAGAACAAGTTCAGCAAGTAGCATTACAATCTGAGCCTCAAACAAATGAAGTAGTCTCTCAAGAAGTTGTGGCATCTGCAGTAACTGTTGGTGTCGATGTTGATAAAACACTTTACGTAAGAAACTGGCAAAACATATCATATTTTTTATCCTTTTTCTGCCTTACCGTCAACTACTCTAACTTGTGCGCACTTGTCAGGATTTTTTGCGCAGAACGAGGAAGATTTCATCCGCCATTTTTGGCGCGATTTTGGTGCTTCTGAAAATTATTTCTTGCTGGCGTTGTGTAAGGAAGCGATTCTTTTGAAAGGTGGATTCTATTTCTATTTGGTTGAGTTGCAGGAGGCTTTAGAGGCCTATTCTCGCAACTCTGCTTACTAATAAGCGTCCCGTCAGCACCTTGAACTGACTACCCAATTCCTCCCCTCACATGGCATGGGTTGACCCGGGCGAAGGAACGTTCACTTGCCAAGTGAACTGCCGTGAGTGGGAATCGAACCCTGGCCGCCTGCACAGAAGCCAAGGTCGACTAGCACTATACTACCGCACCTTTTATCTAACCACCATGGCATGGACCATGGGGTTTATAGGTACCCCCTAAGAAAATAGGTACCCCCTGAATTTTAGGTACCCCCAAACGACAGACGTTAGTAGGTACCCCCTGTGATTGGTACCCCCTGTGACTTGAGTATATGTCAAGAAAAGAAAAAATTGTATATTTTTGCAAAAGGTCCACATCAGTTTAGTCTGCGTTTTTCAACCTGCTTTATCAAATAAAAAAAATAAATAAAAAAAATGATAGTTAGATAAAAGCAAGATAAAATATAGTTCCCAAGCCCCCAGACCTTCCCGCATAAAAGTTAGATACCCCCAGAGATCATAGGTACCCCCTGAAATTAAAAAAAAATCCATCCCCCAGCCTTTTTCAGGAAGATTTTGGTAGTAGCCCCCCCCCCCTGCAGGCTGGGGGGGTTCATGCCATGTGGTTTTTTTGTGTTTTGAAAATTGAATAACTTTGGAAATATTTAATGAATTATAATAAATGACCCCTAATTTTTCTCACTCAAAGGTAAGGACTTTCAAATAAAATTAGTTTGGTTTCTAAAAATTGAGGGGAAAATTTTAGCCTGTCCACCCTAACTTGGGACGATTGGTCAAAACATTGGACTGTTGATATCTGGCCTGTATTTTCACTTACTGTTAAATCTCTTTGACAACAAATTTTATTTGATAACTCCATCAAGTTTTCATTCAAAATGACCGGACGCCGAATGGAGAATTACAGAACGCCTGCCAGTTTTTTAAGTTAAGTCACACTAACGTGCCGCTGCTGAAATGTATACCGTGAGTGGTCCTAAATCCGACAGCCCTGCCTAAATCCGACCCCCCAAATGCCTGATGTGAAAAAAATTCTATGTTTACAAACATTCCTTCTCCAAGTTGAAGATTAAACTATTGCAAGAACTCTCGAAACAAAACATTTAACAAGATGACAATTAATGTGATCAAAAGATTGTGAGTTGTAAAAATAATTTACCTCTATTCTGAATCCGTTGGGTTGCTCGTGTTTAAAACGTTAACAATTTTGTAATAAAAAATTATGTTCTGTATTGAAGCAATTCTTTTTATTTGGTTCAATTAGTTCAGTGTATCAAATCTCTCAGTTTAGTTGACACTTTAGTATCTTCGTTTCGTAACAGCAAAAGGTTTGTTTTTATTTTAGTTTGTATCTTTGAAAGACCCAACGGATTTTAGGCATGGCTGTCGGATTTAGGACCACTCATGGTATCAAAGATAATGTTGTGAAAGTGCTTTATCATTTACTTCACTCGTAAGCAAGAGAATACACCACGAAACTTTTAAAGGGATTTATGAAAAGATAAACCAGCACTTTTTAAAGAAATTAACATTTCCAAAAACTAAGAGAAATTGCCTAAATTTTGTGTCATACTGCATAGAATGCACCCCCCCCTGAGCTTAAGGGGGGCTGTATTTTTCAAAAAATACTAGGGGCTAGCTTGCTAGGGAGGTTGAGTGTTGTGTAATAGAACAGGGGGCAGAGCTGATAGGTAATCTATGCTGTGGGAAAGGTTTTATCCCTCTTGAAAAAAAATTTTGCCTGCTGCATTATAAATTTATTGAGAAGTTGCATGCAAAATTTCTTTGATATTTTGCTTTGTGAAGGTTGAGGCTATGTTTCTAGAGTTTAGCTGGGGTTATTTTCCTTAGCCCCCCCCCCCCCTGAAAAAAGCTGGGGGCTGGACCCCTCTGCACACTATAGAACCCGAAACATAAAGATCAGGCTGTTTGTTTTGTTCTCAACCTTAGGGCAAAAGAAAAATTTTTGTGAAAAACAGCTCCAGCCACTTTTTAGAGGAGCTACATGCTGTCAAAAAATGAGATAAAACTAATGAAGCAATTTCATTCAAGTCCAAATACCCTATTTTTAGACATTTTTGGCCCGAATTTTTCAGAAAAATTGTTTTTTTAATTGACTCAATCAGATTTTAAACATTACCATTTTACGTCTTTGTGTGAAAGTTCAAAAAAAGTATCAAGCCAATTGCAAGAAAGGCCCATTTTCCCTAAAATTAACAAAAGGGAATTCCCCCAAACAAGAAAAAAAATTTTCCAGGAAAGAGAGTCAGCCACGTTTCAAAGAACCTTGCCCTCTGTCTTTTTATGTATGGGAACAAAACTAATGAAGCAAATTTGCACTCAAAGTCTAAAAAACATATTTAGGCAGTTTTTTGCCCAAATTTGCCCTAAAGATTTGTTTTCAAAAATCTGATTTTGTCACATTTTGGGTATTGCAATGTTGCACAATTGTGCCAAAAATCATAAAAAACTAATATGACAATCTAAAGAAAAGCTGGTAACATATAGAAGGACAAACGATAAAATGAAAAAACAAACAGGTCCAAAAAGTAAAAAAATATTACTTGACATCTTGTACCTTTTGAAGTAAAGACAAAATTATTCATATCAGTATCAACTTGTACTGTGTTACTTCAATTTATTTTGTGTATAGTTAATTACTCTGTACCCCTATAAGCCCCCAGTTTCATCTTAATGATTTTAAAATTGTTGAAAAAGGGCAAATTGGTTATATTGGCTTACATGTACCTTCAGTTTTATTGTATTCCTGGTAAAAGATGTTTCTAATTCTAAAGTAATTCTATAGATTTCCTTTTTTATTTATCCCTATAGGATGCAGAAGAATTTTTGGCAAATTTTGCTGGATTACGTTTGGAAAACGATCAATTAAAAAGATCTAATGAAGAACTTCAACAGCAACTAGAAAAAGTAGGTTACTTTGCTCTTCTTTAGTCTATGGGGTTCAAGATGGTATTTCAAAACCCTTGCTTTTCCTTTACCTTTTATCATGCTGCACCAAATGCTCTATTATGGAATTTTTACTCCTTGCATAGAGGGTCAAGCTAGTCTCCAGGAGAATTCCATTGGCAAATGATATTAATTGTTTATTAAAAGACATTCACCATCCACGACTCTTTCAGGCTAGACATGATCTTCAACAGATGCAACTAGAAAAATCAAGTCTTGAGGCTGTTCTAATCAAGGAAAGGGAACAACATAAAGAGGTATTATGACATGAATCTCAAATTTAAAGATGTTTTTGTTTGGTTTTTGCAATCCTCAGATAACTGATTAACCTGGCTGATACAAGGTTTTGAAAGTATTTATCATAGTTTGACTGCATAATGCTATGTAAGCTGGGACCTATTCTTGGTGGTGTGAAATGACATCAGGTGCCAACGATCCTAAGTTTTGATAAATTTTGTCAAGGAGTGCCTACGTGTGATTTTGACACACTGAAAATTTCCTTCTTTCAGGCTTTGTGGAAAGTGAAATCAGAATTTCAGAAGATCCAGGAGGAAAGATTGCAATGGAAAGAAAAATATTTAAATATCTGCATGAGAAATGGCAACACTGTAAGTAATAACTGAACATGAACATTGCAAAAATGTGTCTACTTATATGAAATTCTCATAAATGGGCAAGCATCTGTTGAAATGAAATACAATGTGATCTTTTTTTAAAAAACTACCCCGTTTTTCCTATGTATTATGTAGACTTTTTTCCTGTGGACTATGTACCTGTGACTTTTCAATTTTTTTAGACTGAGCCAATTCAACCAGGCAGAAAGCGCAAGGTTTGTATTTTGTACTTTTCCTATTCTTGTAAAATGGAGAAAATTTTTCATTACTTTCACTTCTGGAAGCCCATTGTAAAAAAATCATCAACTTCTTCATTTGTTTGATATTTCAATCTCTTGTTGACTTGTTTTGAATTATAACCCCTTCATTTTCTTTTGAATAATCGTTAACGACTTTCAAGTGAAAACCTTCTCTTTCAATCATCAAAAACAATAGAAATTGAGTGTCTGTAAATAAACACTATCATATGTTAGTAAATGGCCTATAATAACTCCCAATTTTATGAAACCCTTATCCTTTTTAGCTCCTGACAGCTGAAAACGAAAATGAAGGTAACCTTAAAAGTTTTTTCATTTTGTATTTTACATTCTTTTTACTGTAATGGAATCAATACTCGTAAGATTTAATTTCCTAAAATTTAATTTTTATTCGACAAAAAATTGCTAAATTTTCTGTATAAGATTTTTGCAAATCTTATCAAATGCAGATTTTATCAAATTCAAAATTCAGCGGAGACGCTGATTTTTGTTCTTACTAGAAAATATTATTCAGCAATCCAATTGAATGCAATTTGGAGATTGATTTTTCGCATGAACAAAAAAATTAGCAATAATGTCTCATTTAAACTCGAGAAAATTGATATGATTTTAGAAGTATTAACAATAATACTATAAATGAATAAATTACTTCTGAATACAAGGGCAAAGTATAGATATAAAATGAAACTGGAGTGAATAAGTGGAGGTCAATTTTCAGTTTTTTTACCCGTTTTTTAAATGATTTTCTTAAGAGTGATCTTTCAAGCATCCTTCTGTTTGTACCATAGAGTTCTACACGAATCTTGCAGCGACCTTTGGGCTGGCTGGTCAAGAAGAACAACCTGGTAAGTTAAAAAGCTCTTTTTCTTTTTCTATGTCTTAATGTTGTCAGAATGTTACTTTTGTGACGTTTTGTTCTTTCCTGGTCAAAATTGACCCAAGGGAAACCTGGAGTTTTATTACCGAAATAATAAGTTCACTTCAGTATTTTTGTGTTTTCCTGGCATTATAGACCTAACATAAAACCACTGACTAACTCTTTTCAGCTTTGAATTGTACTTCTTCCTTAAATGATTGCACAGAACAACAGTGTTTTTCTCCTATAGTAGCTCAATAAAAAATTCTAGTATGGTGACTTGGCCAGACCTAAGTTGTAAATAATTCAAGGGTATTGTGACAGAAGTCTGCTGAGACCGTTCCATTTTTCCATCAGCCCTTCTAGAGCTCAAGGGAAGGTTTCGATGTTCGTTGTGCAAACTTGAATTCTACAACGGAAAAAATGTTTTGCACCACTTCAAACAGCAACATGGTAACCGTCCACATAAGTGCCCTCACTGTTCAAGAGCCTATGCACACAAAGGAACTCTCCAACAGCATGTCAATAATGTCCATGAGAATCCTGGAGCTTATATTTGTGGTATCTGTTCCCGAAAATTCAATCGAAAGGACTATTTAGATAAACACATGCATACACACTCTGATGTCAAAGATTTTGACTGTGACTCTTGTGATAAATCCTTTAAAACAAAATCTCTACTCAATGCTCATATATCTGGCATGCACAAACAAGAGAAAAAGTATGTCTGTGATGACTGTGGATTTCGAACAAATTGGAATTCAGCATTTATCGAACATAAAAAACTTCACACTGGGCAGCCAACAAAATATAAAACTTCCAAAGAGGATAACAGCAGCGATTTGGACACTGAAATTGATTAAGGTTAATCCCTGCTTTGCGAACCTACCTTTTGGTTTCAGGTCTCTAAACTTTTGAAATGTGTAAACTTGAGGTATGGCTGAAGAGCTTGGTGAATCTAAAAGCTACTTTTTTTCTTTCGTTTTGTAGTGCCTCCTATCACAAATCAGCTGTGGGATCCTGAAACCAAAAGATTCGAGTGCAAAGAATGCAAGGCAACCTTTCGCATGTTTTCCGAGTTGAAGGCGCACATTGACAAAAATAAGTGTGTCAAGTACACCTTTCAATGCCCACAATGCAGTGTGGTATTCAGTAATGCAGCTAGCTTCACCAAACATTTAAAATACCACATCGGTAAGAATATTCGGTGTGACTTTTGTGGTGAGAAATTCATGCACGATAAAGGACTCCAACGACACATCAAAATGTATCACACTGAATTCAGCCAGCGATTCCAGTGCCAATACTGTTCCAAGTTATTTAATCGTAAGACTTTGCTTGAGAACCACATTCGCAGACATTTCGATTACCGTCCCTTTAAATGTACTCAATGTGACAAAGCGTTCAAAACCAAGCAATATTTGACCGGTCACATCAATGGAGTGCACAAGAATGACAAACAGTTTGTATGCGATAAATGTGATGCTCGTTTCAGTTGGCGTACCACTTGGAAACGTCATGTACAAGGTCACATCTTGAAAGCTAATAAGAAAAAGAACAAGAACCGTGCCGGGACCCTTCAAAACACTGTTGCCGCAGCTACAGCAACGTTAACCGTTCAACAACCACAAACTCAAACTGTGGTTACCATGCCCCTTCAAACACAACTCGCCACTAACGTTGTTCAACTGACTCACGAAGTCCCTCAACTGACCGCCGAAAATCTAGCTGCCACTTTGGATCATACTGATCTTACCCAGAATGCTTACGTGCAGTTAGCTCAAACTGTTCAACAGTTGACGCATCATCAACCGCCTGGACTGCAGTAATACTACTTCCGAGGTTGCTTTGAAAAGACTTTATTTAAAGGTGTTGGAAACATTTTGTTGATTATTGCTGCATTTCATATTTCAGTGATAGATTTAATATTATTCATTATTTCGCGATTTTTGTGATTGACCTTCTTACATTCATCAGCTCCTTTAATGGCAAATAGGTTTTGACATCAAAATATGGGATAATTTTCACTACTCGCCATGCCCAAATCCTCTTTATTCAAAACGCAAAAGGGTATGTTGAATAGTAGTTGGTTAAAAATCTTCTCGGCAAATCACAAGGTGTCTTGTGACGGGTCCATCCGAATCACAACTTTTGATATGTGCCTCAATTTTCGCGTTATTTTTTCTGAAAATATTGTAGGATGACCTTTTATACGTTCAAAATATATTTGATTCTAGAAAGCTATCTTGATCTTATTTCCTGTCAATTACCGCAAAGAGAAAAGAAGCGAAATCACCGTTAGAAATTTAAAGGTTCTTTAACGTCAGGTATTTGCGAATAATAGCATCACCGATAATTTATTTATTCTCAACTTCAGTTGAGCTACAATCTGAGAATGTCTGTGTGTGTGTCTGTCTGTCACAAAAACTTTAGGGCAGCCTGGAGACTTCAAAAATGCTTGGAATTGGCTGAAATTTTGCACACTTGATCCTTGGGCAAATCCCTGGGTTTTTTTTTTTTTTTTCATTTTTTCAAAATTTTAATTTTTGGGGCCTGGGGACGAGTTTTTAGCCTAAACGAGGCTAAAACCCAAAATGCCTTAATTTTTCTTAAGCCATTAAGTTTACAATTGGGCCTACAAATGATTTCAAAGATACTGTAGTTGAGCCAGTGCGGTTAGCACGTTCGACAGTTGCTTATTACCTTTTTGACGCCCTGAATGTTGTAGCCTGCTTGGACTCTTCAAAACTACCTTGAGGGAAGAAATTTTGACGGGGAAAAATTCGGTGAATTCGTCAAATTTAATTTTTCCTGTCATCCGTTTGGGGTAAAGCGTTATCCCGCGAAATTACTTTAAAAAATTTAAGAGCTCGTACTCTAAATTATGAGATTTTCCTCTTTATTTCAACAGTTGGAAGACTAAGGAGCTGGAGTATTTCTTTTTGTGGTATTCTTCTCGAGAGGGAGATAGGAATTTAACTGTGGAAGTAATTCCCCGGGCACCAAAAGCGAATAAATTTTATTTGCTGTCCTCTATTTTTCTTTCACCTACCACTCTGAAAAAAAAAAAAAAAATTCATGTAAAGAGCCATATCAACTGAGTATCAAAAAACCTTGAAAAGTGCCAAAAAACCACTTTAAAATGACCAAAAAAAACTTGAAAACCTTTAAAACCCCGAAAAAAAATCCGTATTTAAAAAAAGTAGACCGTCAGCTAAATATTTCGAATGAACTTAACTTAGTAATTTCACTGTACCGACATTAAATCGACAAGTACTTCATAAATGTTTTGAAAATTCTGAACATTTTCTAATGCTGTAACTCGTATATCTTAAAGTTTTTTTCCGAAGTACAATTTTTTAGGGAAACAAAAAAATATAGGAAAACTTGGTTTGTTAATCGTATGCTGAAGAAGACCTTTTTGTTCGTTTCATTCAGAAAGAAGCAACGCCCGTATCGATTTACCGCCTTTGGAAATACCGCCTCAACCACCCGGACCGGATGCCAATTTCAATCAAGTACCGGATCTAATCTCACCATTATCAATATTATCGGACGCCGGGATCGATTCACCGACCATTGGCAACCATGGCGCGACTATAGAACTTGATAATGGCTCGTATACCGTTGTTTTAGAATCTGGTCAACAGTCTACTAACCCATTAGACTTGTGTATGACTACTGGCTATTCGCAAATTTCTGACGTATATCCTAGTGAAAATCCTTTAGACTATGATACGATTTCGACGCTTGAGAAAGCACACGACCGATCGCTTTTAGAACTACCTAGCGAGGCTCTTCAGCTCGATATCTCCCAACAGGACTTATTGAGTTTCATCTTTAAACCTGATGACGATTATGAGGATTGTAAAGAAAGCTTAGCTCACCGTCTAGAAATTATTGAACGCTTTTCACAGAGATACGGTAATCTTTCTCCGGTCGTATTGTTAGAGCGAATCGACGTAGCAGCGGTCATCTGTAAGAAACAGAGTCTTCGTAATAGAAAGCGTCGGGATTACGCCCGTCTCAACTCATACGGCTATTCACCTGACAATGCAGAAACAAGCAGTGACTCGTCTTCCGAAGAAGAAAAAGATGATAGCGGAAACGTTTGTGAAATATGTTTCGTAGAATTTCATACTAATACGGAATTGACAGACCATCGCCGTGTTTGCAGAGCAAGAAATATGAACTCGTGCTCGAACATAAAAGTTCCTAATCCAACCACACGTGGACTTTATGATTGCCCGGACTGTTCATTCAGTTACCGAAGCCAAAAGGCTTTAACAAATCATTATTTATGCCACAAAAACCCGAACAAAGCTCACGTGTGTCGTGTATGCGGAATAACTTTCCGTGATCTTCGTAAACTTGAATTTCATCAGTCCACTCATGAGAGATAACATTGTCTTACCAACCTTTTCATCTCATTCATTTCTCTTGTATATATGAAGCTTTTATATGTGAAAAAAGAAAACTTCTCCTCTACCTTACTCTACTCTACAGCCAACTTTGTTTTCACTTTCGTGCCTGGTGTTTGAACAAGGTGACCACACAGCAACATAGACCTCTAAGGATTGATGTTTGTTTCTCACCCATGGTGACCACACAGCAACATAGACCTCTAAGGATTGATGTTTGTTTCTCACCCATGGTGACCACACAGCAACATAGACCTCTAAGGATTGATGTTTGTTTCTCACCCATCATCCACCTCGCGCTAACTTCTTTATCTCTCCCTCTTTAGAAGAAATCGTACTAACCCTGGTCTCGGAACAATCAAAATCGTACCGTATCTCGATTCGGGAGTGCCCGCACTGTGGAGTAGGATTTTGTTCTTCTTTTGGTCTCAGAGAGCATCTCAAGAATTGCGAGCAACGTAAAGCGACCTTGGAATCGCAACAAGGAGATGCTGTTGGTGAAGGCGGCTCCATCATTTCTGACGTAACAACGTTAACACATACGGTTGCACACGGCGGTTACCATAGATGCGAATTGTGTAAAGTCGATTTCGCTACTGAATCAGATCTCATCCAACATAACCAATATCATCAAGGGACACACAAATATTTATGTCGCAAATGTTACCGAGCCTATCAATCTAATCCTGGACGCTTGAAGCACGAGCAACTTGAACATGGCGCCGTTCCAGTCCTTATCTGTGATATCTGTGGTAAACAGTTCAAGAGGAAAGACCGTCTGAAAGACCATTTCGCCACCAAACATTCCCTCGCCACACCGCACGAATGCCCGTTCTGTGACGCCGCCTACAAATTACGGGATTACCTTCGTAAACACGTCAATACAATGCATCCAGGGAAGATGTTACAGCATGCGAACGCCGTCATGAAAGAGTCGGACATGGAAATCCAAATGGAGGTGGAATCGGAAGAAGCGGCCGAAGTGGTGGCGGCCGCGGACGTTCTGAAAGAGCACAATGGCGAAACGGAAACACACGTCTTAGCTGAAGTTCTCGAGAGTGAAGTCGTTGTTGCTGAAATTGACTCTAAGACTTAAATTTGTCCTTAAATAGACATTCGCTTTATAGACATTTTAGTTTGATTTCTTAGTGATATTTTCACCGCATCAACTTGATTTTAATTAGTGGTGGTTTTAATTTATTCTACTCTTAAATTTTGATGTCTAGGTAATTTGCTTTTGTGTATAATTTTTGCGTGATGTTATTCGGTAAAACCCAAATTGATTAAAAACATTCTCTACATTCTCATACTTCTCCAAACTCAGTTGTTTGATATTATTGCACCTCTGAGTTACATTTTCGTGAAATATAAATGTCAAATACACCGTTTAGAAGTCTCGCTATCTCCACCGTGTTCCACCGTAGAAACGGTAGGTAAAAATGCGCACTTTAGTACTGTGGAAGGTTAGAGGAATGTAAACATTGTCAATTTTTTTCCTTCCTTTAAAGAGAATGATTTAGATATTTGAACATGATATCAATGATAATTTTATGGATCTCTCCTGAAAATTTCACAAAAATTCATCTAGAGGAAGAGAATTTATGATTAAAAGGAGTTCTTTACCTACCATTTATCTGCTGGGTTTCCTTACGAGAACCGGAATTTTACCTAACGTTTTTTTACGGGGAGAGTGAAGTTTTCTACGGTCGCTAAAATCAAAACAATGGGAAATTGTTTGGACGCGTGCGCAGTCGACACTACTAAACGGTGTACAGTATTACCAAAAAAACTTTATAGCTTGCCTGTCGGTAATTTTTCCCTGCTGACAAAAAGGTTTTTTACCTCTATATTCGTGTTATCTTTTATACGGAAACACACGAAAAGCACCGGGCGTTTGCCACTAGTTTTGAATTTAAAAAATGAAACTGAAAGATATTAATTAAGAATTGCGCCATTTCTTTTTGCAGTTGCTGTCATTATCTTGAAAAAGAAGAGTGGGGTATCTTTACCGAACGGTGTGACAGATGAGAGCGAAATGTATTCAGGTGAGCGCCATGAAGTTGAATCGTTTTCCATCGGGGAGAACCAAAAACTACGCGAAACGAAAAGTCGTTTGGATAACCTCAAAGCACGATCTTTTACGCCTGAAGATGTCTTACAGCAACAGCAGATCAAAACTAGCGAACTACAAAAGACAAAAGAGAGAATCAAAGATGCTTTCAGCCACACTAAGCCTTCGAGAGCGGAAAGTGACGTTTCACACCGTACTCAATCACCCAGAATGGACAACGTAAAACTTTCAAGCGATGTTGAAACTGGATACAAACGATTTTTCCGCATTCCTGGTGAACCGCCTACTCTGGAACAGACCACGGAGAAAGATAGCGAAGAATATAAAGTCTTTGTATTAGAAGATGACCAATCAAAGGAATTATCGAGTAACCCGACATCTTCGAATCGTGAAAATAACCCACGCGATTATTCTCCTGTTAATTTTTCGACCGATATTTCTATAAAACGACACGACAAAATACAGTATTCAGTGGAGCACCATAATTCTTCATGCTACTTTTCCAACTCACCAAACCTTTCTCACCAAATACTCGTGATAATCCATCGTTCATCCGCCCTGGAGTGTCAATAAAATCTTCTGAAAAACCTACAGAAACGAACCTGTATGACAGCCCTATGTTTCACTACAACAACCGAATCATTTCAAACTTTAATAAACCCCAAGCGAAATTTCGAATGGCCCATCCAGGTGTGGATGAACTTAACTTGCAATCCAAGTACGATATTCAACATGATCACCAACAGATGAAAGACCCTCGGAAGGAATTTATCGAACTTGATCGCAAATTTGATTTCGTAACAGAAAAAGAGAAAACGCGCGCGAAAGATATGATTACTGCTTCCATGGTAACACCTCATGAGGAGAAAACGAACCAATCAGCGACGAACCTTCCTGATTCTCCGCAGAAAAAGAAAGTACGGCTTGCCCTAAATCATCAAATGGCACCGAAAAGGAAGCCGAAGAAAGCCACTGAGAAAGCTGCGACTCCACGCTCAATGGCGCTTACTGATGACAATCCTTTCTCGGGTCCTAACAAGGCAGCTGAGGAGATTTCCACACTCGTTGAAATCGATAAAGACATTCGCGCGGAACTGACACAGGAAATCAAAACACTTTACTGGCGAATCGAAGAGGAAAAGAAATATGTTTGTAAATTATGTGAGAAGACATTCGAAAGGTTCAGCAATTTGAATGCGCACGTAACAATGCACCTTGAATTGAAACCGTATATTTGTAAATCATGTGGTTCCTCTTACAAACTGCGATCTCTTTTGAATGATCATATTCGAATAAAACATCTGAAGAAGTCGGGATACGTCAATTGTCAATCGTGCAACGGTAGGTTCAAACTAGGTTCCAGTTATTTGAAACACCGAGCGTTTTGTACAAACGTGAGTAATAGTTCGCCAACGAAGGAACAAGATAACTCGACGAATACTTCTCAGAATGAACTTAAAGAAGAAACTTCTCTTGAGTAAGGAAGAAAGAAGAATATGGTGGAACCTCCATTAGGCGGACGCCTTCGGAACAAAGAACCAGACTAGTGTCCGCTAATTAGAAGTGTCCGCCTAGTGGAGGGTTTTGAATTTCGGGCCCAAATCTCAGAACTAAACTATCAGGGGGGATCGGGTTCAATAATCCGAAATGAAAAGCCGTCGTCGAACATAGAGGTCGTCGTCGCCGCGCATAGAGGCCGTGGTCGGACATAGAGGTCGTCGCCGGACATAGAGGTCGTGGTCGGACATAGAAGTCGTCGTCGTTCATAGAGGTCTCAGCCCAATTTTTTTCGGTCTTTATTTTATAAGTTCTAGTCTGGAAATTTGACAACACAGTCTTCAAAATAACACCTTATCGTATTTGTGTATAGCAAAGTCACGGCAGAACGTCGTCTTCTTCGATAACATAGAGGTCTTGGCCGGACATAGAGGTCGTCGTCGAACATAGAGGTCTTGGCCGGACATAGAGGTCGTCGTCGAACATAGAGGTCTTGGCCGGACTAGGTCTTGGCCGGACATAGAGGTCTTGGCCGGATATAGAGGTTGGCCGGACAGAGGTCGTCGTCGAACATAGAGGTCTTGGCCGGACATAGAGGTCGTCGTCGAACATAGAGGTCTTGGCCGGACATAGAAGTCGCCGTCGAACAACGGGATCATTAGCCTGGAGGTCACTTAGAGCTTTTTGATAGACTGGATGACGCAGATAAGTGGCCATTCTGATTTTTATTCTGCCCAGCCAGACTCTAAAGTCGTCTGGAAGATTTCAGATGTTTTGGAAATTAATCAATGATCAATGAATGGGGTGATGATTTTTTTTTTCAATATAAGTCATTGTAGGCAATTCTGTTGGTTCTTCGCTTCGTTTTTAGCCAAGCAAGCTCGACGCTCGCTAATGCTTCTTACTCGATGTCTTGAAATTGCCATCGAGCGCGAAGTAAGAAGCAAGCGAGTGTCGAGCTTGCTTGGCTACTTCGTTTTCAACTCTAAAAAGTTTTTTTGTTATTTTGAAATTTTTGGTCAAAAATGGCGTTTGCGTCAATAGCTCCTAGTCTACAAATTTTTTAAAAAGCAATTCCATTTTTCGCTAAGGATTTTTCGAAATCCAGGAGGGCAAAAGATTTTCAAACTTAAAATAGTTGAAAAGCACAATTTTGAATTTTTCGACAATTTTTCAATTTAAATGGACAGTAAAGGCATCTTTCGAATGTTTGCAAGGCTCTCTTCTAAAATTGTGCCCGAGTTTTTTTTATTGCTGAGGAAAAAAAGTTGCTAATTTGGATTTGAGGCGTCAGGATTGCTAAGCAAATTGCTTAATTTTTTTGGGCCATTTTGAGGCCTGAGCCCTTAGCAACCCGGTTGCTTATAAAAAATGTGTATATTTATCTAGATCAATCCGCTGTTTTTCCTGGGCTTACCAATAAGTTGATTTACAAAATTTTAGTTCAGCCACCTATTTCCTATTAAAGGTACATGCACACGATAGCAAAACTGCTTCGCTCATGTATATTCGCTTCACAAAAACCACCCTGAGCAAGAACCACCCCGCCAGATAAACCGCCTTCGTTGATGCGAACCGCCCCGGCGAATTCTATGTTCGACGACGACCTCTATGTCCCTATGTCCGGCCAAGACCTCTATGTCCGGCCAAGACCTCTATGTCCGGCCGAGACCTCTATGTCCGGCCAAGACCTCTATGTCCGGCCAAGACCTCTATGTTCGACGACGACCTCTATGTCCGGCCAAGACCTCTATGTTCGACGACGACCTCTATGTCCGGCCAAGACCTCTATGTCCGGCCAAGACCGTTATGTTCGACGACGACCTCTATGTCCGGCTAAGACCTCTATATTCGACGACGACCTCTATGTCCGGCCAAGACCTCTATGTTCGACGACGACCTCTATGTCCGGCCAAGACCTCTATGTTATCGAAGAAGACGACGTTCTGCCGTGACTTTGCTATACACAAATACGATAAGGTGTTATTTTGAAGACTGTGTTGTCAAATTTCCAGACCAGAACTTATAAAATAAAGACCGAAAAAAATTGGGCTGAGACCTCTATGAACGACGACGACTTCTATGTCCGACCACGACCTCTATGTCCGGCGACGACCTCTATGTCCGACCACGGCCTCTATGCGCGGCGACGACGACCTCTATGTTCGACGACGGCTTATCATTTCGGATTATTGAACTCGATCCCCCCTGATACTAAACTGATTAGGCCCGTCTCAGCCATAAAATTACGGTCTTGACATGGACACAACTTCCTAAATTTTGAAGATTAAGATTATTGGGAAATCAAAACAAAAGGAATTTTGAAATAACTGTTTTAAAAACACTCATTTTTCTGTCTGAACCTGGTAATACCCTCGGTGTCCGCTAATTGGAGGCAAGGAAATAGATTTTGAACATTTTGTGCGAAAAAGTTGTGTCCGCTTTTTTGGAAACTCAAAGTTCCTGCATGTGGTTCATTACCCGTCCAATTTTGACCCTCAGAGAGAGAAAGTAAAATTTGTCATTATCGGAACCTTTTTGAACTCGATTAGTTCCTAAAACTTCCTCGCGGTGGATGATATAGATTGAAATATTTGTTATACTTACTACTTTTTGTAACTTTTGTAAAAAACATGCATAGTCGATATATTTAGATGTAAAATGTAAAATATATAAATATAACTAATCATCTTTTCTCTATCTCCCGATTATTATATTTTGTAGTTTGCCGTTTTCGATCAAATTAAAAGTCATCGTCAAACTTCCATCATAATCGAGTTTATGTTCAGATTCAGTGCTGTCGGAAGCGTTTTCATATTGGGGGGGGGGCTGAAGTTTAGTGACACCGCGAGGTTGCCCGAGGGGGAAAATTTTGAAAATTTGAGCTCTAGATTGCTTAAAAATACACTCAAAACATGCACATAAAAGACAATTATGACAAATTAAAAAAGAAAAACTTTGCATTTTGCAAAATAACCATTTTTGAAAAAATTATTGGGGGGCATAGACCCCCCTTGCCCCCCCCCCCAGTTGCTACGGCACTGTCTTTATTGGACTGAAATTAGACTTGATAGTTTTAACGACCCCGCTCGAGGGAGAGGGTACTATAATTAAGTTTAGTTTTTATTTTCGTAATTTTGACCCCGCCTCCAAAAAAGCAGAAATGAAAAAGAATAAACCAGCTGCGCTGGAAGCTCCGGCTTAAGAGATTAAAAGATGTGAAAGATGAGCTTGTTGAGTTAGTTGTGTTAGAACGTTGCCCACAAACTGCTAATCAGAACAGATCAGAAAGCCCAGTAATATTTCTATTGCAGAGCGAGTATTAGAAGCGAGTATGAGAAATAATCTTAACAAATAAAAAAACCAGCTGGCAGTTTAGCTCCTCTAAGTGATTACACATGCACTTTCTTGCCTAAAGAACCAACCCCACCCCCGCCCACTCATCCTCAACTAAAAAGTTCAAAATTGGAGCTAAAGGAGATAAACATTAGAAGTCAATATCTCCAAGTTCTTGATTTGATTGTCCAGATAAAATTTTGGGGAGAAAAATAGCCTAAATTAGAGGTCACGGGCTTTTAGCTAAGCATTATTTTTTCTGTTGGGATAATACTTGAGGGAGAGTAGGATAAACCAAATAAAATGGTACAATATTGTGTATGTAATAAATAGTGGTATATTTGGAAAAAACCTGTTGCGGGTTTGAAAAATCTTCAGAAGGAACGGTCACCCCAGCAAATGAAATTACGACAAAGTCCAAAAAATATCATTTTCAGTTATAACACTGTGAAAATTTCTCCGATCTTGTTCAAATTTAAACAGGAATTGTGTTTTAGTATCCTTTACTGAATTCTCATAGTGATATGTTTGTAAAAAATCTGTGTTGGGTTTGAAAAATCAAAGGAACGGTCGCCAGCCGCGATGAAATTACGACTAAGTCCAAAAACGATCATTTTAAGCCATAATACTGTGAAAATTTCTCCAATCTTGTTCAAATTTACACAGGAATTGTTTTTATGTATCCTTTTACTGAATTCTCATAGTGATATGTTTGTAAAAGATCTGTGTCGGGTTTGAAAAATCAAAAGGAACGGTCGCCAGCCATGATGAAATTACGACAAAGTCCAAAAACGATCATTTTAAGCCATAATACTGTGAAAATTTCTCCAATCTTGTTCATATTTACACAGGAATTGTGTTTTAATATCCTTTATTGAATTCTCATAGTGATATGTTTGTAAAAGATCTGTGTCGGGTTTGAAAAATCAAAAGGAACGGTCGTCAGCCATGATGAAATTACGACAAAGTCCAAAAACGATCATTTTAAGCCATAATACTGTGAAAATTTCTGTTTTAATATCCTTTATTGAATTCTCATAGTGATATGTTTGTAAAAAATCTGTGTCGGGTTTGAAAAATCAAAAGGAACGGTCGTCAGCCATGATGAAATTACGACAAAGTCCAAAAACGATCATTTTAAGCCAGATTTTTTACAAACATATCACTATGAGAATTCAATAAAGTATATTAAAACAGAAATTTTCACAGTATTATGGCTTAAAATGATTGTTTTTGGACTTTGTCGTAATTTCATCATGGCTGACGACCGTTCCTTTTGATTTTTCAAACCCAACTGTGAAAATTTCTCCAATCTTGTTCAAATTTACACAGGAATTGTGTTTTAATATCCTTTATTGAATTCTCATAGTGATAATGTTTGTAAAATATCTGTGTCGGGTTTGAAAAATCAAAAGGAACGGTCGCCCAGTCAGGATCATTTTCAGTCATACACATAACATATAACACCACAAAAACTGCTCAGATCGTTTTCAAATTTGCACTGTAATGTTGTAATTTTAGTATTCTCTTTCGAATTCCAATGGATGTGTGTTTGAAAGTTTCATTCCATTGTCAAGTTACAGAGTTTTATGCTTATGGTTTTTTGTGTGCGTCCATAAAACTAGAGAAGTTAGCCATATGGCCATATGCAAGATTTAAGCACTCGAGCAGCTGACGATTCATGGTCAAAATTTCTCCAAAGTCTTTCCACATTGTTAGACCAGTATGCATCAAACTTCTCATAAATCATGTCCAAAACATCATGAATAATGATGAAAATGATCACTATCTTTCACTGAGATTTGCAGCTAAGCCCACTTTCGGCAGCCATCTTTTTCTAAATACTTTCGCAATATTATCGAAATCCAGATAATCCGTTTTTATTAAATCGGAATAGATCATCGGATTAGATAGACAAATAAAAATGTCTTGACCGTCGTTGTCGTCGTCTTCGGACGAGAGAGAATTTAAGGCTCCTAGGCCGGAGCAATGAAAAAGGGTAACATTTTCCCGGACAATTTTCAGTCAATGTGCACAGGGTCTTCAAAATCGAACGTTTGTGTTTTATCGAACGTCCAACATGATTTATGTCGCAGTAGAACGCAGTTCAAATCAGAAGGTCGGATGGTAAGAGCAGAGATGTTACAATAATGATCTACTAGATAAAGATAAAAAATTATACTACGTCAATTTTAATCAATTTAATAGGAGAAAATATTTATGTATATATCCAACGCTTTGCGCTTTTATTTTTATTTTTTTTTTTTTTTATATATATAAGTCTTTGCGATAATAACTTTGCCTAAAAAGTATACACGATGAAAATATTAATGATAGCGATTTAAAATAAAAAAGTCCTAAGAGCTAAAAACATTCGCAGGAGATAAAAGAAGACATCACGGTCTTTTCACCCATCCCCTTTTTCAGCGATGTTTTATTATGTACATTTAAATTTACGGAAAAAAAAAAATAAAAGTGAAATGAATTTTCCACAAAATTATTTACAGTATTTAAACTTTAAATAATATTTTTCAATGTCTAGATTGATAATGTAGTTTTGACAGATTTTAAGAAACAAAGCTTTGACTTTTTTGTACATGTTTCCTTTAAGTCATTGTTTAAAATATTATTCCACATAAAAGGCCCTCTATAGTTAATAGCGAATCTCTTGGCCTTCAATCTAGCATGTTGTATTTTAAATGCATTTTCGATACCGCGTGCGTACTTGTGTTGATTTAGGAAATTTATTCTGTAAATAAACCTGGACAAGTTTTAGTTTGACGCTTTGCATAAATGCAATTGTTTGGTAAATATTTAGCTGATAAACATTAAGCGCACCTATCTCTTTAAAGCGACAGGTAACCGAACTAAATTTGTTACACCAAACATGATACGTAGTGCATGCTTCTGTTTACTGAAAAGCTTTTTAAGGGCGGGTTTTAAAAGTACTACCCCATATTATATTACAATAATTTAGATAGCTATGTATAAATGCAAAATAAAGTTTTTTAAGTGAGTCAAGTTCCAACACTTGCTTAGCTTTATAAATATTCCTAGATTTTTAGCAATTTTATTTTCGACGTTTGCTCTATGTTTATTCCAGTTTAAAGATTCGTCAATAATAACCCCAAGAAGCTTGTATCGTCAACCGTTTTATTTCAGTGTTGTTAATGTCAATGTCGTAGTTTTAGAGGTA
>NW_027104435.1:0-36915 GCF_902728285.1 Clytia hemisphaerica | reverse complement strand
CGTGAAAATTTGTTAAGATTCTAGGTAAGATTCACAATCGTTATCAACGAGGGTCTTTTTACGGTTATAAAGAGATTCATGACAAACATACAAACACACCACCTTTTTTCGTAATCATGTGATCTGATTGATGTAAATTTATAACCCGTGAAGAATTAGGAAGCTTTTTTTGTTTACATTTCTCGCTTGCTTCATCCTTTTTACACCAGTTTCTGTGATGCAAATAATTTAAAATTGAAATTAAGTTCTTGAATTAAGCATTTAAAATCTTCAAAGTTTTTGAAATACTTCTGATATTTATATTAAGTATGGAAAATTTTTGATCTGCTGTGTGAGCTTGATTAGTCTCACTACGGTCAAAAAAGAAGTTTCAAGAGAAAATTTTCATAAAAGTTGGTCTGGATCTTCGAATTCTAAGAGTTAGTACTTGGTTTTTCAAAAGAGAAATGAAAAAGTCTCCATTGTGATTTTCGGAAAAATTCGAAGAAAAAAAATAATTTAGAGAAATTAACTAAAATTAGCGAGATGGGTCTAAAGTCATGATATGACTGTGTAGACACTTTAGCAAACTTACCACTTTCCCTTGCTTGCATTTCTCTGAATAGTCCCTTTCGAATTAAATTAGTTTCATCTGAGAAGTCCTCGTTAATATAATGGTTAGTGTTTTTAAGTTTTCTTGTGTTTTGTAGAATAAGTTCCTTCTGTTTCCATGCTTCAAGTTTGAAAATTATTGTCCTTGTTTTCCCGTTCTCGAGTGTGTCAATGAGGTGAATTTTCTGGTCTGTAAAATTTATCAAATTTAGCGATTTTCATAATGAAGGGTATTGAGCTAAAAATTAAACGTATAAACAAGTTCAGAATATTGTGTAATTGATTAATTGCGAAAATATAACCTTTTAACTGAAGTTTAGGGCAAACTCTTTTGTTAAAACTGTCAAAAAACTCGAGTAAACGACCACTGAAGTAATCCCAAATTGCTGTTTATCAAAAAAAAGCAACGACTCGGCCGAGAGTTAAGGGTCAAAAAACAAACTGTTTAGGTGGTCTGCACAGGGCACCTGATCTAGGGTCGGGGCTAATTTTATTGCTTAAATATTTTCTTCAGGAAGTTATTTTGTCCAAGGAAATTTCGAAGTCCAGACTTTGATCTCCTGTTATTCGAGATAGGGACCATGAAAAAATAGCCCCGACCCACGGTTCGGTCCGCAATTTATCTGGCTTTCAAGAAAATCTAAAATGGCTTTTTTATAGCCAATACAATCGCTGCATTTGCAGGTTTAGTGGGCCCCATTCACTGACCTTTATATACCCTGGACAAAGCTTCTCAATCTCAGCCAAGCAAAATCTTTGATCGGAGTTTTTTGAAAATTGGTACCCTAATGTCGGCACTACTCGATAGCGGTGTAAATGCATCGAGAGCGCTAGGTCTACTTTTCCTCAAATTCTTTTGATGATGTAGCGGCGTTAGACGTTAATTTTTAACATTGCAATGGCTTCTCCTTGGGTACCAATTCTAAAAAAACTCCAATCAAAGATGGCAGATATTGTTTGGTCCAGGGTTATATAAAGGTCAGTGGCCCCATTACTCTGCTAAAGAAAATTCATTGGATTCGAGAAAACATCAAAATTACAGACCAGACAAAAAATTACGTAATGCCCTCTACAAGCCACTGTGATTGGCTGATCGGTAAAAAGCCGTGAGATCTGATTGGCGTAGAAAAAAGTGAATTCTTTTAAAGAAGGAGGCGGGGAAGAAAAAACAGGCGAAATGTCCCAAAGTGAACTTCAAAAATCAAGAAACTTGCAAAAATTGAAAGGAAAGAAATGAATTTTATTCTTCTTTATTCTATTCTTCATAGGACAGGGATGTATCTAAACTAGAAGGACTAGATATCAGATTTAGAACAACGAGACAAGGTGACTTTTTGATACACAATGCACAATATATTTTAAACTTTTTGTTGCTCAGACATAAAAAATTCAGAAAAAAATGACTCCAAAACCATCTGAAATCCATTTTTTCTACATCCTGAAGAAAAAAAAAGAATATAAATAAATCTAATATAAATCAAGATTTGTGTCATCAATCCTTAACCTTAGAGATAAAGAAAATACTTTCAGTGAGACAGGGATGGTTAGCATAAAATACCCATCTTTTACTTCCATTCTCTTTAAAGACCATAATAGCATATAACATGGCATTTTAATCTACATTCTGCCAGAACAGGGATATTAGAAAATGAAAGAGCCTTAGCTCATATGTAGGGAAATTAGATATCTAAAGTGAAGAGAGTGAAGGGGGTTTAGCATTTGCCAGCAAATAATAATGAGCTGTGTCAGGCTGGATTCTCCATGAATTTCGACCAATTTTGAGGTGGTAGAAGTTTCACAACTCCTTCTTCAGATGACAGTGAGACAATTCTCTTGTTCTTGTCATCTGCGTCTTGAATAATATCAAGAATCCACAATTAATAAAAGTTAACTAACCTTTGTTTTATTGCAAGTTGAGCTCCAGCACGCATTTCAAATTCAAAAACATCTCAAAACGAAGAAAGTTCGGTTTTTTCTTCTTCCCATCTTCTTCGTTCTTAAATTGCACTAACATCATCATCATCATTGACAACACCAAAAAAAATCTAAAGCTTTTTGGAGAATAAAATAAAGAATTGTAAACAACAAAGAAGTGAATAAAAATGAAAACTGAAGCTATAACTCTGGGCAAAAATAATGCCCTTCCAATAAACTTGTGCATCCTTTCCAAAATACAGTTGAAATTACTAAGAAGTGTTTCCTGATTATAAATCATAATTCTTTGAAAGAAAATACATTTTGACTCTGTTTAATGAAAAGAATACCGGTATGCAACATTTAGAAAAAGAAAATATCAGAGTCCTTCCCATCTCAGAAAAAAATATTTCAATGATTTCGAAAGATCGAGTGACAAATAACATTTTCCAGACTGTCCAGATTGAACGTACTTACTAAAATAAATTGTTTCTAAACATTCGAAAACATTTGCGCGCTCGTGTGAACACTAAAAAACATTCGATTTTCAAAGCGCTGTTTACATTTGAAAATTCGAATGTATTTTCGGCGTAAAGCTCTGTTTAGACTTAAACACGGAAAAAACTACAGACTCGCAAAATTCACCTCATTGATTTCCTCGAGTTCTCTTTTTTCCCCATCCTGTGCGCCCTTTCAATATTGATTTCTTCTTGAATACCCATTACATTCTTTAATAAACTTTTCACTTTTTCCTCGCATTCATCCCACGTCTCATTGTCGCTCTCCTTTATCCCATCCACTCTTAAATTGTTGCGTCTGTTACGGTCTTCCAATGTTCTCATTTTATTTTTAAAGTAATCCCTTTCTTGTTTGGCAAAGTAGTTACAATCTCTAAAGTTATTCACTTGTTGTTGGAGGTTATTGGACCATTGCTTGTCGAGATCCGATACTTTCTTATCGATTAGGTCTTGCGTGAATTCCAAAGACTGTTCAATTTCGGTAATTTTCAAATCCTGGCTCTTGACCTGTTGCTCCACGTTTGATATTCTCTTTCCAATATCTTCGATAGATTTATTTATTTATCACTCTGTGAAAAGCCCAAGAAAAGACTTCAGAGAGTTGACGATTTAACTTCGTTACTTTTTACAGTGTATGGCCCTCAAAACGTCTAACCAAATTTAAATTAAGCTTCAACATGTCTAGTTCCTTTCCAAAAGATAATTCTTTTTAAATAAAGGTTTTTGTATGATTTTTATTCAGTCAAACAAGTTGAGTCACATTTTTCTAATGACCCCCAAACTCCAAAACGTAGGTTTGCAACTTTACTTTAGCGATTTTTTTAGATCTCTTTGAAATATGATCAGAAATGTGATTTAGAGGGTTTTGGACATAAATTTGTTTGATAAAATTTTTACAGTATACCCTTGGTTGTTAAAACGTAGGTTTCGGGCCCCCAGAACGTAGGTCTAGTGTTAAAATCAAATGATGAAGCCCATCGGTAACAGAGAGAAAAACCATGAACATATTTTTTTGTTTTCCCTAAAATTTATGACCTTATTTACGGCGAAGAAAAAGCATTTTGAAATTTTTTTTTGCACTTCTGGTGTATCTTTAACTGAACTAAAGTAAAATTAAATTCTCGGTAAATTTTTGTAAAAGCTTCTTTGTCTCAAAATCGTAAAAATAGTGGCTTTTTTATCCCAATTTTTCGTACAAAAAAAGTCATAGCTTTTGATACATAAATTCAGAAAATTTTTCCGAAAAATTTTAGATAGTTCCATCTTTTGCAGACAATTTAAAAAACAATTGAAACAAAAATTTCCCAGACAGATTTTTTATAATATTTTCACGCATTATAAAAACTCAAGTGAAAAAGCCCATTCACGCGCTCACATCACGCAAACCGCTGGGGATGCCTACGAACGTTCGAATGCTACAACCTTCGAATCGTACAAAAACATGTAGAAATTAAAAATAGAAGCCGTGGTGGGCAAGAAAAACAGCAGAAATAAAAAGCAAGGTATCAAATTAAACTTTTTATAAAAATTTAAAGGTTCTGTTTAAATTTGATTTCCTTGGCGAAAGTTTCTGAAATGGGATTGACAATTTAGTCTGATGAAAATTGAATGAATTCGCGACAAAAATTTCCCCGTGAAAATTCGAAAGTGTGGAAAACAGAATGCGGTGTTAAAAAAGAACCGGTAATTCGGAATAGGGGAGAGGAGAGTGAAAGTGTCGCCATCTTGGAAAGGAAAGTACGTGCAAAATATAAAGGAGATAAAAAAGTCTAGGCAGTGTAGCTGAAGGTGTTCATTAGCGCCATCATATTCTGCAGCTCAAGAATTTAAAAATCTTCGAGTATGAGAACAGTGGAACATACAGAAATAGATACAAAATAGAAACTCATTAGTTCATAAGACCCATTATACAATAAATTTGAATTATTGGAAAAGATTATGCTTATGATGTGTAACAATATTTGAGATTTCATAGAAATACGCTATCATCAGTATTTCAGGATTATAAGATGTGTTTTTGTTGTGAATGTTTTTAACTTGGATTCGCCGGTAGATTCGCCGAAATTTTATCTTCAATGATTCTGATATTTGCTCACCTTCAACTCACATTCGATACAAGATTTTGGCCTGCAAATCATGCAGCCTGAATCTTCTGCTGTGGATGGCACAAATACTGAAGATGGAAACGTTACACACGAAAATGAACAACGAAAAGTTGAATATGCTACTGTCATTTACTATTATATGGCAAAGGAGGATGATGAGCTCAATTTGCAAGTCGGTGATATTATAGAAGTTGTTTCTAAAGATAAATCTGATAGTGGTGATGATGGTTGGTGGTATGGGAAAAAGCTGGGAGACACAGAATGTCGTGTATTTCCTGCAAATTATGTTATTCTTGAAAATCAGAACAAAAGTCTAATACAAAAACATAGCTCATTTAGGACTCCAATCGATAATCGTAGGATACCTGAAATAGATTTTGATACTCTTGATCTTAAACAATTGATTGGTGTAGGAGGTTTTGGAAGAGTTTGGAGAGCATTATGGGGAAGGGAGGAGGAGGGAAAACATATAAGACAAGAATGTGCTGTTAAAGTTGCACGTATAGATGCTGGAGATGATCCAGAAGTTGCGGTTGCTAATGTTGAAAAAGAAGCTAGAATGTTTACAATGCTGTCTCATCCAAACATTGTTGCTTTATTGGCTGTATGTAGGAAACCACCAAATTTATGCTTAGTAATGGAATTTGCTGCTGGTGGTGCTTTAAATAGACTTTTAGGAGCAAGGAAGCTCCCACCTGAAGTTTTACTGGACTGGGCATTACAAATTGCCAAAGGGATGCAGTATCTACATAATGAGGCTTTTCTTCAAGTTATCCATAGAGATCTAAAATCTAGTAATAGTAAGTGTTTTTTTTAATATTTGAATACTTCAGTATCAGTTGATATGCCATAAAGACGTTTTGACTCCAAAAGTAAAAACATTGCGTAACAACTCTTACTTACCGTAAGTCGGTCTAATATCGACATCCCCAATTCATGTTGCCATTAGAACAACTTATGTTACTCGTATACGCACAGATACGCATTGTATAATCTTAGTGACAGGATAACCTGAAAGCAGGTCAATAGACCTTTTGCTAGACGGGATGTCATGTTGGACAATTAAAAACTCAAGCCTAACTCTAGCATAAATCAAATTTTTAATTGGTGTTGTTTCCCACAAATCTATTGAAATGTGGAGTTCTTTCAATTTGTGTCTTATTATGTCAACATATCAGGTAAAGTGCGGTGATATAGTGGTCATAGATGTTTCGGCGGACACAACGGTCTTTTGAATAACTAATTACTCCACAGCAGTTACCTAGAGACAAGATAATTTATCATGTTTTTATTGCCTGAGGGAAAGTAATGGATGTGGAGTAATTAGTTATTCAAAAGACTGTTGCATTCGCCAAAACATCTATTGCTGCACAAATTACTGAGGTTCGATTCCCACTTACAGCGGTTTATTTGGCAAGTGGGTGAACCTTTGTGAGGGGAATTGGGTAGTCAGTCCAAGGTGCTGACAGGGCACTCATTGAAAGCGTCTATAGTCGCGAAAATGGGCCTCAAAGCCTCCTGAGGCTTAACCGATAGGCAATTGATCTACTATCAAGCTATCATGCTGCTAAGAATATTGTAATGTTTTTGCTGCTAATTGTAGGAGAAACTGTTTTAATGGTATTGTTTATTTTTTGATGAATCACAATTATAAAATAGCCCAAAATTATCCCCGGAAGATCTTTGGGTTTTCTTCTGGGAATTTCCCAGCAGTCAGGGATTCTGATCTTCAGAATTAGCAGAGGGATGTCAATATTAGTAAATTATATATTAGGAGTCAAAGGTAAAAAATCTTCCATTTGAGAGACTGACCTTTTCCCCTTTTTTGACGTTTTTGTTACCCTATGAAGGACTAATTTTCAAAAATTTCAGCAAAATTTTTAGCCAAAATTTTCAAACTTTATAACCCTAGTCGATTTTACCCTTCCAGATTTAAGGTTTTTGTATATACCCCTTTGGCAGACTTTTAAGAGATTTAAAAAAATACCCTTATGGCTTGCACATACCAGACACCAATCTTACCTACTTTCCAAAAAGAATCAAAAAGGGTATCAAACTATGAAACTTTTCATTGAAATTGTTTTGAATGTTTTCTTATTGGCTCTTTTTTATATTAATTGATATAAAACAAGCTCAGATCGTTCGGGTTGTTATACTTCTTTAAATAGTGAAAGCTTATTCTGTAGGATTGCCTTTTTTGACATCTTTCTGGACTTTTCAAATAGTGAACTTCAACTTTAAAAACTTGCAAAAACTTTTGAACCACTGAAACAAATTCAAAAGTTCTGAAAATCAAAAATTCAGATAATTATGGACATGGTTGCCAATCAAACCCTTATTCTTTTTGTTTGTTATCCGGTGAACCTTAATCAGATTACACAACCACAACCATTAGAAGGCGCTGTGGTATAGTGGTCATTGACCTTGGTTGCTGCACAGGCGACTGAGGTTCGATTCCCACTCGCAGTGGTTCACTTGGCAAGTGAATGAACCTTCGCCCGGGTCAACCCATGCCATGTGAGGGGAATTGGGTAGTCAGTCCAAGGTGCTGACGGGGCGCTAATTGAAAGCGTCTATAGTTGCGAAAATGGACCTTAAAGCCTCCTGTGACTCAACCAAATAGAAATAGAAACTGCCCAATGCTAACCAAGCTCTTCTTACACTAATCTTTATAGCTACGACTGAATTTTCATTTAGTTCTTATTTTTTTTTTGGAAATGAAGCTGGGAGTTTTTGAAAATCAGGAAGTTCAGGGATTAAGGTCTTAAGAAATTGAATACTAGGGTCACCTTTTGATAGATGCATTTTGAGATTAAGCATCATTCCACAAGGAAATTTTGTGCAGGAACTCAGCTTGGACATTAACATCAAATGTTAAATCTAGGCTGAATTAGGATCCTAACCTAAGAATACTTTAAGAATATTTTCGGATGATTCTGCCCCAAAAGTTAAAAATATCCATCATGAAATGATGCGATTTTTACGCCATTCTTATAAAAGAAAGCGTGCTTCCAATCAACAGTCAGAATCTCAGAGAACCCAATGTCAAATTTTGTTTTTCATTTTCAATTCTTTTCATTCCTTCAAAAAACTACTCTATAAACTTAGAAGTACGTAGAACAAAAATCAAAATACAAAAGTCTGAATGCAAATCAAAATTCTGTGATCGTTCATCTTTTTCCTGCGAAATCAGTAATAGTATATAATTCTGTTGGAGGTTGCTATTAATCTCAAAGTTTTTAATTGACAGATCTGTAATATTAAAATAATTTTCTGTAAACTAAGTTGAGTAGAACTAATTTTTGTGGTGTGAGGTTGGTGTTTTTTACAGAACTGGTTTTTACTATTATAAAAGCCCATTTTTTCATTTTCCTTGGGCTTTTTTAAATTTTGACGAAATTGTCTTTCATTGACTATGTTTTCTACTTTACAATACTATTTAAATTGATTTCAGATGTTTCAAGGCAATTTATGAGGGAACATCAGAACATTCTAACAATCTCGAAAAGCCAAGGATCCAAAGTTAGGAGGGGCCTCAATTATTTCTGTGAAAGTAAAAAAAGAAAATCTGAAAGTCAGAAAATGTAGCCATGAGAATACTCTACAAAGAATGGCATACATTACCCTCTATTTGATTCCCATTATTTCTTAAATCGTGATCAATTTCTAAATACATGTGTGCTGAATGGTCTAAAATTGACAAAAACCCCTGAGGAGAGAGTGCTTTTTCTTTTTTAAGGCGAGGGAGACTTAAAAAAAAACCACGGAAGAAGAAGATTGTCACTCAATGTCGCATTGTTTTTTTTCTTATTATTACTCTGAAAGGAGAAACTCAGCCAATTTACAATTTACATTATTTTTATTAACTCTGGACAAAAAACAGTTTGAAGGCCTAAAATAGTATGGGTATAACTGAAATTTATTTTCAATATGTTCTACAAGATCGTATTCAAGCCTGCTCTGGCGAGAAGGTCCAAACTGGAGTCAGATTGTGAAGTGGGTGAACCATACTCAAAATACACTAACTATATACACTAACACACATGGAGTAATTTCTTATGTGGGAAAAAGTAAACAAAGTCTGAGCATTTTCTCAGCTATAATCTGAGAAGTGAAATAAAGGGGCTATATTTGAAGAGTAAAACACTCTAAATTGTCAACAAACAAAAATGGGTTTGTGGTCTTTCCTAAAATCAATCTAGAAATGTACATTCATAGTAATGCAAGAGTTACAAGCTACCTAATTATGTTGAAAAGTTCTAGAGCAATAATCTGCTTTTTTGCTCAATTTCGTGGGTATTATATGCAGTTCTCCTCTTCAGATTTCTCGTGTGACATCTAAAGGGCATTCATTATTTTTTGAAATGAGGTAAAGAACCTCTCTAGCTGGTTGTCTAACATTTCCTATCAGTTTGTAAATGATTGATGCTAGGAGTGTAAGATGGGATTCACTGCTCATCAAAGTTGCATGTTTTGATAAAAGTTTGATGTTCTTTCAAACCACAAGGATAAACATTCTTTTACCACAAAAAAATACCTTTTTGACATTTTACTGAAATTCTTTTGTCAAACTTTCTGTCCAATTTTTTTTTGATAGGTTAATTTGTCCACTGCCAATTTTAGTACTGAGCCCTATTTTTCTTCCCATTGAAAACCCCGAATTCTTAAGTAATACTCATAGTCCATGTCTTGAACCAAAGTTTTAACTAAGTAAAGTACTGTCATAACCGTTTCATTTAGCATTTTTCTCATTTCAAAGCTTTGTATCTACTTGGTGTAAGGAATTGTGTCTCAAAAGTTTTTCTCATTTGTCTCGATTACTTTTCTTCGACCCAGTTTCCAGACATCCTTTTTAGAGATTGTAAAAAGTATTCTGAAGGCATAATTATGAGGAAAAATCCATAAGAGGATAATCTTGATCAGAAGTTCTATCTGAAAGATTTTCTTGGTTAAGTTTCTCTATTTTGTTATCTATGCTATCAGAAGGAAGGATATCGAACTTTACGTCTTCCCAATCAAAATCTTCTTTAAATATCGAAAAAGTTTTCAGCCTGCGTACCTTTCGAATAGCAGGATTGTTTCCGTTACCCACACCTTCTTTGGTTGACACTATGTATTTTTCAGTGCCAATCTGAGCTCGTTACTATATTTCTTTGAACATTAAAATTCGCAACATTCTGAAAAGCTGTTTGTTATAGAAATTTTACGTTGCTATAAAAAATAATAAACACGTCTTTTTTCTTATCTTAGTTTTGATCAGTCAAATCATCGATGATAATTTGGGGCGAAGTGTACTGAAGATCACCGATTTCGGTCTAGCCCGTGAGACGAATCACACGACAAAAATGAGTACTGCCGGTACTTATCCTTGGATGGCACCCGAAGTTATTCGTAGTTCCATGTTCTCAAAGGCTAGTGACGTTTGGAGGTAATTTTAGTTTAAAAATCTCCTTTACTTGGGAAAATGAATAAATTGTCCCTTTATCACCCTGGAAGTTTCAAAACGGAGCGAAGGGACCTTTTTCCGGTCAAGGTCCTTACTCTCATTATTGATATTAGAAAGTTTGTGTATACTGGTTTATATAGGTTTGAACGAATTTTGTCAGGGTTTTTTAGTCGAGGCAATAAAAACTGTTTACATTAAAAATGGTCTCATCCAGCATCCCTAAAATGTCCTGTAGAAGTGATTGCGCAATGTTATGATTCTATTTTACTTTTTGTTAGATCTTAGGTTTTAATTTCTTCGAAGTTTTTTAGAAATGCTCTAAGATGGGGGAATTTGTTATACAAACAGATACAACCATTGACATTGGCATGCCTAAAAACCCTCAATCAAGCAATACCCGCAATTCTCTTTTTTTTACCGAATGATACTACCACTCGATATGGGTCGATTGAATACAATATGCTGCCCATTATAAAAGACGACGACCCGCATCGAATAGTAGTACCGTTCTATTAAATCAAGATTTTGGTTTTTTGAAGTTTAGAAACTCTGTCCAGAATGTATTATCACAAGTCAAAACTTTTTTAGAAACGTATAAGTATTGATCCAGTATTAATATACAAATCGTTGTTATGAACACATTTTGAAATAATTTCTCCTTATTTTCAGTTACGGTGTTGTTTTATGGGAGGTGCTGACAAGTCAAGTACCCTACCATGGTATCGAGAATCTAGCGGTCGCTTATGGCGTGGCCATGAATAAGTTGACATTGCCAATCCCGACCACGTGTCCGCACGGGTTCGCTTTACTAATGGGAGGTAAGATAATATCCCTTTGATCACGTTATATACGTTGACCATGTTTTCCACGTTGCTGGTTTACTTTAAGGGAGCTTAAACTTGGCGAGAACTAATGAAGCAAAAATCCTATGAAAAATCAACTTGGCAAAAAATTTATTTTAACGAGAAAGCGATTTCTTTAATATTGGCGATAAATATAAGGGATATCTTTAAAGAAATCATTAAAATACTTTGGTAAGAGCTATTTTTGGCAATTTTTTTTCATAAAGATTAGTTCCCTCATTGGTTGCTATTACAGTTTTAGAATTTTGGGACTACAAAATAATTTCCTCGAAATGATTTTAAGAACAAAATGTGTTCCGCAAATGTAAAAAGATTTGAAATTTTTAATCAGTAGTTTCATGATGTCTTGCCCTTTCAATAAGACTGTTTTACGTTGGTAGGACGTGGGTAGGCAATGACTTGGCATCAACCTATGATTTTATAACAAATAGATTGAGCTAATATCAGATTTTTCTCGACTCTCCTTTTCACAATTGCTGCTGTGAAGATTTCCCTTAGATCTATATTATTTGAAATCTACCCGGTTTCTGGTGAGTTTTTTATATTGTATTTTGCTACTATGTTTGTGTGAAAAGCAGTGTACCGTCATTCTTCTAATTTAATCCGTCCTCTAATTAGTACGAATTAATTATTTTGGCAAAATGAAATAATTTATCTAACTCTAATTATTAGTACGAGTCCATGATCACGAATTTCTGATTTTCCTCTAATTTAGTACGATAAAGGTCAAATTTTCCTCTAATTATAGTACGAATAGTAAAAATAAACGAATTGATTTCATTTTCAAAACGGTCAATGCAAAACTTTACAGTCAAATGAGAGAGAAAGTTCTCAAGGAACTGGAAACTTTTGAAGAAAAGAGAAAAGTTGGTCAAAATAAGAGTTTGAAAGAGAAAGAAAAAATAAATAAAAAGTACCAAAAAGTGTGTTTTTAATTTTTCAACCCCTAATTTAATACGATTTGATATCTCTTTTACTCTAATTATTAGTACGACAATCAACGTCAATTTCCAAGGTATTTTATTTCCTCTTATTATTAGTACGACCCCTTCAAAATAATTATTTTTTCCGGAGGATTAAATTAGAAGAATGACGGTATGACACGTCACACGTCTACACACAATATAATGGGAAGATAAACCAAAACACTCACTTTAGCCGGCAATAACGGCCCTCTGTATCAAACCGTGGAAGGCCTGATGTATTTTTACATTATTTTTCCATTAATTATTTCAGACTGTTGGAAGCCAGATCCTCACGACCGACCACGATTTCCGAATATTTTACAATCCCTCGAACGTATCGCTCGATCAGACTTTCCGCGAACGGCCGTTGACTCGTTTCGTTCGCTTCAGGATAAATGGAAAGGTGAAATTGAGCGCATCTTTGAGGAGTTGAAGGAAAAAGAGAAAGAGATTTCAAGTCGTGAAGAGGAGCTGGTCAAAATCGAAATTGACCAGCGTAGGTTGGAAGAACATTTGAAATCGAAAGAATTAGAATTACAAGAAAGAGAAAGGATATTACTGGAAAGGGAGATTGTAATTGCTGTTCAGGTAAACTTTGCCAAATTCCCTTGAAAGTTTTCTCCAAAGTGCGCGTTTTCCTTGGAACATTTCTCGATGATAGGAGAAGAATCTCTCGAATCGTATACAAACGTAAATCTCAGTTCCAAGCCACGATAAACTTCGATAATGAATATGAGAATACTTCCTCATTGACGGTCTTGGATCACGAGATTTACATTTGGCTTTATTTCGTGGTAATCAAGGCCACGATAAACTGGGTCGATAAACTTATTTTTATTTAGATTAATCGGAACATGAAATTTTGTCGTACACCTTCCGTTTTGTACTAGGCGTCTCTAGATTTAACCTGTGAAAAACTCGTTCGTTTCATTCTTCTTTTCTTCTTTTACAGACGCAACATAGCAATATGCCAGAGCCTGAACGCAAACCACGAGGAAAGAATAAAAAAGGAAAGAAGTTTCGGAAATATCTAACGTCTGGTAAAACCAATATCAGCGCCCCAACAGGTATTATTGCTCGCCGTCATCTGTCATATCTTTTATGTTTTTCTCAACACAAATGTAATGGGGGTTGGTCAAGTTTTTTGCCACTTCCACCCGGGAGATAAGCTTCCGGGAGATTCGTCTGCTCTTTATGAGATATTAAGAGTCCGAAAGTACATAGACCTAGATATCCTTCTTCCTGTGATCTGTATCTTGTTTCATTATGACACCTCTCCCCATAACACAGGTTTCAAACATCGATATACGGTAACCACAACTCCAACAGATGGCGGTGAAGGTCCCATTGGTGAATTGGTCAACCCTCCCAAGTCTCCTGGTCCACAAAGGCTGCGATTATTGTCACGTAAGTTTTTTTGTAATCTTTAAAAGGATTCTTTTTTTGTTTTCAATCGGAGAAAATTGTTGTTTATAGTTTCTTGCCAACTTCTTCCTTCGCTTTGGACAAAAATAGGTAGAAAGTCGAAAGTCTAAGGTCATGGCTTTTCCTTTGGTCGTCAATGCAATGACTTCTATCAATCTTTTTCAAGTAAAGATTTTTGAAACTAAGCACCAATTTTCCGTCAATCTTCTCCCGTCTCTTGTATTGAAAGTTGGCTGTCAAATAGATTTATTTAACTTTTTCAAGGAAAACTTTTTACTCCATTAATTAGTGGTATTTGATTTGGTATCAGTAGAATTCTAACTAATATTATTTCAAAGCCTAACCATTACCCGGTCGTAACGATAGAAGTCTCTTAGAACCGTTCATTTTCTCGAGCAGTGCAGTAGAGTAGATACTTTAATCTTTAATCGGAAAATCGAAATTTCATTATTTGTGGAAAAGGCAAAAATTCGCGAAAACGCAAAATTTTATCTTATGAAAATTAATCCGATTAAAGGAAATTCAAGAAGTTGACAAAATGTTCTTCTCATTTTTCTCTTACACTCTTAGTGGAACAGCAGAAAATATCAGAGAAGAAAGTCAAAACATGGGGTCCTAACTCAACACCCTACAAGAAGAACAAAGGGCGGAAAGAGAGGGCGAACTTTGATAGAATGAACTCCAATGAGAATTCGATGCATAAAAATACACGGTCTTCATCCTTCCCGAACCTGCACCGGATTAATGATCGGATGAACCGACCGGAAACTTCCGATCCGAATATTGCAGCCAAAGATCCTTTATGTGAGTATTGTGTCTGAACCTCTGATACATGATACTATTCATGATGCGATCTTATTTTGAATCCAAATCCAACTAGCTACCGTTTCTTCGGCTGTAACAATCTTTGAAATTTCGAGGTTTTAAATGGTATTTTCGAAGTCTCGCCGATAAACACAGATATCTAATTTAACTACAATTGATTTGCAATTTGTTGAAGAGGGTACGCGCCGTTCATTTCTTTCATCTTTATCCATTTATGTAAACGTCTAATTCTGTTGCATGTTTTATATAAGCATAACGCTTATAAGCATATGAAGGCTCAGATTTGTAGAATTCCTAAGCATAACATACCACTGCTCCCAAATCTGAACAAATTTTTCAAAATTTCTAAAATTTCACTAAAACTTGGCTCGGGGTGAATTATAAGCATGATTCATAAGCATAAGCAATGCCTGGATGCTTTGAGAAATTAAGCATACACGAGCCTGACCAAGGGGCATACACTTGCTTATAAAAGAAAACATGTTCGCTTTCACAATTCTAACAAGCTTTATAAGATATGACGCTCTTCAGGCGTTTCTGGCTTGATCTATTTTTTATAGTTCTAGTTTTCGAAGATTTGTTAACCGATCTTTAATTTTTGACTTTTTCTTTAGTTGACAGTTTACCTCCTGGACAATTTCCTACGGATGCTAGTCCCTTATCACCGTCTAGGCCTCGAGTTCGTTATTTAGCCATCTGTCAGGCGGGTATACTGGCAGCTGCTATTTGTGGCATTGACCTCACAGATGCATGGGACCCAGAGGCGGAACTTAATCTAGAGAAGAAGGAAAAGAAAGATAGCGTTGGGAGCAGAGAGACTGTCTCCCTGTCTAACACACCGATCGGCAACCGGCGTAAAAACCATAACGGTGGTCACCGGTCAACTTCAACATCGGAATTCGGCACATACCGCAGGCGGCGTGACGATGACTTTGAATACATGAATGATAGTAATATAAACCTAGTAAACAGTACCAACAATAAATCATACGAACTCTCTAGTACGTCCGATATCTCGACGGCTTACACAAATACCACACCCTCATTCTCACACTCGACTAGTCTACCATACAATGATACTTATTCGGAGCAAGACACTATACATTTCCGCGGTGATATGTACTCACAGCCGTCCGCCAACGCCGCCCAGGCGCGTTTCAGGCGTGTCTCGTCAGAAAACCAAGTAGAAGTGCGCCAACAGCAGTCTAAATCCGCGTCTCCGATAAGGAGGGTACCACAACCTGCTTCTGATCAATTCGATTCGAAACCACAACGACCAAAAACTTTAAACGTCACACCTGATCATAAGGTCGCTGTGACGACGCAACAAGAACAATCTTCTCAACAGTTTCAACGATTTAATGTTTCAAAAGCCAACAATACGGTGGTGTATCCACAAACTTTTCATGCGTTTACTAATTCGAACACCTCTTCGTCTTCACAGAGCCCTGCGTCAACTCCTGGCTCACCGAAACCTGTAGGTAGATTACCAATGTTAAAAGATATCGATAGGATTGATAACGTCAGTTCTATGCCAGCTCGAATACATCAATATCCAGGCGGTGGGACGGCGAACAGTAATCGACCGCGCGCCCAGAGCGCGTTTAATCAACCGGCTGTTATAAACAACCAATCAGGTTCTTCGCAGCCGTCAACGCCCAAACACATTGCTTTTATATGACGAGAAATCTTTCGCAAACTGTCGATCATTTTAAATTTTTCTTCATGTTTGTCGATTGGTATTGGTGTTGTGAATTACTGTTGAGTAATACTAATACTTGTGCAATAGAATTTTATTATTATAATTATATTATTGACATTACATTATAGATTTATAACTGTTCAAATTTTTCCGATTTGTTGAAAAAGGCCTTTGTAAGCCGATTGGGGTAGCTCTTGGTTTTTTTCGAACACGACTTTCGTTATTTTCCGAAGCCTTCAGTGAATTCAAAAAAATGAAAGGCCTTTCGTGGGCCATCCCTCTAATATAACGCCCCTTAATCAAGCCCTACATGAACATGATGAGCTATATGAAAAGTCAGTTTTGCTCGTAAAGCAATTTTCATCCTCCCTGGTAAATTAAACGCATATGTGATATAGCGATGAATTCTAAGTAGAAGTTTTGCATTGCATGTTCTGTGTACACAGTTTTTTATATAAGAAGAACCAAGAATGATAAGAAATAACTCTTCAGATCAAATTTGTTGCTGAAAGTGATTCTCTTAAAACCTTTTACAAAGGTTCTTATGAAAATAATTCTTATATAAAAAGCTGTGGAAACTACTTTCTGAAGTACTTCAGTGGAATACTCGTGAAATTGTATCTTTTCAGTTTTTATTTGTCTGTTTTTTTTTATTTTTTACACTGGAAATAAATTAATTTTTATTACTTCAAACAAATATACCTTTTGTCAAAATGACTTCTATTTTTTTCTATTTTCTATTTTGTTTGGTCAAAAGGATATTGACTCCATACACGCTTTTTTTTATAAGAATAGTTTACTGACGAGGGTCAAGTATTCTTAAGAAATTGCCAAAATTGAGGATGAAATAGTTTGAATGTATTTTTAGAAGTTTTTTACACCTTGCAACATGCTCCATCCCACCAACCTGAAACGCTTTCTCGTGTCTCCACCACATTTTTCCTTCTACCAATAAAAGTGAAATCTGACTTTCGTCCCCATTGTCCGAGGGACAAAATCAGCGTGTCTTTTGGGTATTTCCCTTACTTTTTGTCCCATGAAACAATAAAATAAACCATGAGACGCGATTCTAAAAGCCAATTTTTTCGCCGCACATACCGTCAGTTGGTAAACCCACTGCCCCCTCCCCCGGATTGTTCTGCTTCAAAAGTTTCAGATAACATCTAACTCTAAAAAAAAGTTTTTTCTGTTAACCAAATAACAAAATGACTATTACTATCAAAATCTGTGAAACTCACCCTAGAGGGTATTCTCAGGGCATTCTTACGAGTTGGCCGATAGGCAACTTTAAGCTTTCTCCAGCAAAAAAAAAGTGAAGCAAAAATTTGACATTTTAATTGTTTTCAGAGCGCGAGATTAGGCGGCAAACGCTATTTCGCATCTCTCAAACCAGTGAAATTGCTTGTTGTCACGTGATTTCTTTGGTAGGAAATCCTACCAAAACTTGCTTCACTTTTCGATAAAGGCCGCAAATCTAGCCCTTCGGGCTTTACAGATCTGTGGCTGTACCTTCATAACTTGATTGGGGTAAAATCTAACTAGTCATAGCTTTCACTAAATGCCCCCACATAAAGATCATGTCAAGCACTTATAAAGCTTTAATGCATTAAAGATTAAAACATTAAAAAAATAATCAGGAATAATTCAGAAGCAGCCACCGACCTAAAATTTGCAAATATCTGTTCTGATTTGCCAGCAGGAAGGATTTCCCCAAAATTAAGAACAGTTCCTCGTTTTCCAGGGGAGAAATTTTTACTTCAGAACATATTTTTCCAGCTAGGATGTAAAAAAACTTCCGGAACAGGTACGAAATTACCAGGCGATTGATTTTATGCGAGTTAACTGTTCTTATTTACCAGGGCTGACCAAATCTTTAATAAGAACAGATCACTAAATTCCAGCTCGACATTGAAGGACTTTTAAGAACAGAAACTTAATTTCCAGCTAACAGTTGACAGTTTAAATATCTGTGCGAACAGATCGACAATTTCCAGATGGTCTATAGATGGAGAATTTTCAGCTGTCACTCCAGGCAACCACATTCAGAAGGAAAAGAACAGATCTCAAAGACTTTTTGACTTTTTTGAAATTCCCTCAGAACAGATAGAAATTTCTTAGACACCTTATTTCTTGGATATCAAACTATTTTTTCATAAGAACAGATCATATTTTTCCAGCTGGTCCCAATCTTCAGTAGAACAGACCACTTTTTTCTAGCAGACTTTTTTCTTTAGTTTTGCTAAGAACAGACCGCCATATCCAGCTGGAACGTGCCTTCAGAACAGATATTTTGAAGTCCCCCTTCGGTGGATGCTTTCGATAATTGATTGATTTAATTATTGATTGATTGGTTGGTTGATTGATTGATTGAGGCATTTGCTTGAAAAAAAAAATATTCCATTAAAACAAAATACTTGAAGAATTCTCAGCTTGATAATTCAATAAAATTTAAGGAAAAGCTGGAAAAGCTTCTCAAAAATATATTTCAAAATTTATGGTATCATTAGCTTACAGGTTTTCACATCTCCTGTTTGTTTTTTTCTCCTAGTTTCTTTCTTACAACAATATATATCGTGATTATTATTCACTAAATAGACCTTTTCTGATAGTGCCACAGACATCTTAGATTGTAGGCAAAATATATAGTGGTGAATAAATCAACAAGGTAACCAATCAGAAATAGCTTGTTTTTTCATTGGCTAATATATTTCAACAATTTTCTATTGTAACTTTGCCTATTAAACAATAGTCAAGAGGATACTGCGTATGAAATTTATCAAAAAGTTCTGCGCCATCTTAAATAGGGTGAAATAGAATATGGCGCGCCAAAGCGGAAATAAATACTATCTTTTTAAAACAATACTATCTTCGTTTAAAACATACTATCTTTGTTGTAAACATACTATCTTCGTTTAAAACATACTATCTTTTTTAAAACATACTTTTTTTTGCTTAAAAAATACTATTTTCGTTTAAAACATAGTATCTTTAAAAAATAATACTATTTTTACTATCTTTCATACTATCTTTTTAAAACAATACTATCTTTGTTGTAAACATACTATCTTCGTTTAAAAAATACCCCGGGGGGGGGTACTAGGGCAAGATGGGTTACGGGGATGCTCCGCTGGTCAGGGTACCTTTTTTAACCTCCACAAGTCCCAGGTAGGGTCGCAAAAACACCAAAATAGAAAAATTAGTCCCTCGTAGGGTGCCTATTTTTGGAAAATTTGTGGAAAAAGTAGAAAATTTGAGAACATTTTGGAATTTCAGTCCCATTCAGGGTCACTTTTTTCGCAAATTTCGAGTCCCACGTAGGGTCCATTTTTCGAACCTCAGCGGAGCACCCCCGTCGGTCGACAATGGTAGTACCCCCCCCCGGAAAAATACTATCTTTTAAAAAAATACTATCTTTTTAAAAAATACTATCTTTTTTCGAATATAGGTTGCCTCGATTATTCAAATTTGTGTAACTTTCATTTTGAGGGGCGTGTATTACACGGGCGTTGGTTGTTCGTGTTTATTTTATATGGCCTCATCCGCCCACATGTTTTCTGATGATTTCTACTAACTTTTCTATATTTCAAACTTTCTCCAAATATCGACCCGACCGGGATTCGAACCCACCAAATGAAGGAATCTCTGATCAGAAACCCAGCGAGCTATCCGTTGAGCCACACTCGCACAGCAGAATACAAAATTTGTAAATACTTATAGAATGACAAAAAAGACGGGGGTAATGTTATTGTAATATGGGTAAAAGTACCCCTTTTTTAACCTGACTGAAATTCGAGCCGTTACTAGCAACCTTGCGGGGCCCAAGGCGCCGAGTATGCACCCGGCACAGTGACAAGCCGTTACTAGCAACCCTGACCCTACCTAACTGATAATAACAGAACCCCCGTCTAAATGGAACCACCATACCCCCGTCTAAACGTTTCCGCAGACGGAAAAAATTTTCGCCTTGGTAGTCATTTACAATCTACCCGACACCCCAGCATGGTCCCGCCGTCCCACCATGCGCGGGTCATGCATGCAAACTTTAAAATGAGGAGCGAGGCAAGACGTGCCAACCTCGTTTCCAGACTGTTTTCGAAAAGATAGTATGTTTTAAAAAAGATAGTATCGTTTTAAAATAGATAGTATTGTTTAAAAAAAGATAGTATCATTACAAAAGATAGTATGTTTTTAAACGAAGATAGTATGTTTTAAACGAGAATAGTATTTTTTCAAACGGAAATAGTATTTTTTCAACGAAAATAGTATTTTTTGAACGAAAATAGTATGTTTTAATCGAAAATAGTATTTTAAAACTAGCAATTAGCTTTCGCTATGATGCTCCCGATGACAGGCATTTGAAAGTGATTGATTGAAATTCAGAAAAGGCGAAATGCCGTGTTTATTTTTGTCAGAAATACAGTGATATTGCAAAGTATTCAATTTTTCTCAGCCATAGCTTGCACTAAACATGCCCCCTTTAATAGATACCTTATAAAGCTTGAATTACAAAGCTTTTCATGTTTTATAGGCAGAGTCTTGGAATAATCTTCAGGAAATATTTAGAATGACTTTCTTCTCAAAAGCATTTTCTTTGAAACAACAATAACAAAAATAAAAATAACAAACATATCAAAACATGAATTTATAATTTCCAAGACTATATTTTGACAATGATATAATTTTCAGCTAAGTTGTTGTCTATATCGTAATGTAATATTGTTTTGTAAAGAATACAGTGGATACAGAAGCATTCCAAAACCAAAATGATTCAAAATACAACCAAACAACAGGAACATAACATGAAATATCCTTCAGGAATTTCTCCAACAAAAGGAGTGTTAATTTCAAGTTTGTGTACCATCAACTGCTCTAAAATGGGATTACTTGAGATAACATGGGACATACTGCTTTCTGGTCAGCTTTTTCTCTCTATCGTCACATCCTCTTCAACAACAAACATATCCATGTTTCTTGGACAGTACAAAAAAGATGATTCTGTGGAGGTTCGGTTAAAATGATTGCTGTTTTGGTGTCCCATTGCACAAACATTGCACAGCTCCATTAAAAACGCAGACAATTCATTCCAATTCTTGTTCAACATTTTGAAGTCAAAACTCTCTTGTCATTAAAATGTTATGTTAAAATGAAGTTTGATGATTGGTTGAACAACTGCTATCTTTGAGCAAACCCAGCGTATTTGAAGCAGCGATTCAGACCTCGTAAAAACATATAATGTCAATCTGGCTTTAAAGCAGTTGACGGTACATCCAACGTGTAAAACTACTTTAATGGTTTAAATATGGTATTTGTCATGGTGAATGAACGAAGGCTGGAAGGCAAAACCATAAAGCTGAAATAGGAATAGAGAAGAAGAAACTGTCAATAGATAATTTGTAATAAATATCCAGGTGATGTCAATCAGACTGTTTGATTACCGTGAAAAAGGGTAATCACATAGCTGTCATAGACTCCCGCATGTCAACGATTTCTCCCGCGTGAAGAAAATTCTGCCAAATCTCCCGCATTTTTGGGATTGTCTCCCGCACCTCCCGCATTTCCAAAAATTTTCTGATTTTGGAAAAACCAAACGGCGAAATTTCTGGATTTTGAAAGATCGGAACGAAAAATTCCCCAATTTCCTGAAAAAAATTTCCAATAAAACCGGATTTTACAAGAAAATTTCCCCGATTTCCCGATTTTCCGATTTTGAAAAATCGGATTATCGGGGAAAATTTTTCCGACTTGGAGCTCTCCCGCATTTTTGTGAGGCGAAGTTGACAGCTATGTAATCACTGGAGGGAAACTGGTATCGCCTCCAAATAGTAGAGCTTTCTGGTAATAAAATTGTAAAAATTCAAAAGTCAAAAACATTTAATTCACATTTTAGCTTAGACAAAGTGCAGACCAAGAAAGGTCTGCAGTTTGGAGGCAATGTAAAGTTTCCCTCAAATGATGCAAATTACCCTTTTTCACGGGTACCAATCTAATCTAACATTATCAAACGATAGGTGTTAGATTACCACAACCAAATCGAACAGTCACAAAACTAAAAGATTCTGGTAAAGTTGAATTATGTTCGAACGACCCTGCCGATTCCCCGGACTCCAGGGATTTTCTTGTTGCGTGTCCGAGGATTTTAACATTACTTTTTGAGACTTACCCCGGACTGAACGCGTGGTCTGCGAGACGTACTTAAACAATTGGGCGATCACACATGGGTGTCAATTTCACTATCCCTATTCTGCCCTCTTTCATGATACGAGTTCTAGTTCTAGTTCTAGTTATGTATTTGCATAAGACAATTAAGCCTAATCTCGCAAATTCTACGTAAAAATTACAAAAATGAAAATATTTTAAATGTGCTGTCAGCAATAAATATATTAAAATATAAGTTTAATAGTTATGTATAAAAGTTTGTTTATTTAAAATCTAATATAAATAAATAAATGTATGTAAATATAAAAAAGCTAAAATATAAAATGATCTTAATGCCGAAATCTTAAATTTTAAGCAGACAGATTTGAGTTGATTAGCTTGCATGGTAGATTAGTGTGGAAAAGTGTGAGAATTTATTCAAAAACTAGCAAAAGGATTTGAGTAAGTAGTTTAGTGTAAGTTTTATCTATCTTAGTGATTTTGTAAGAGTTTAAATTCCTAAAGTTAAATTTTCATCTATTTCTTTTTTAAATTCGTTTTCATCAACAAGGTTTGCAACATTTGATGGCAGTTTATTCCAGTACTGTACGGTGGAGGGAAAGAAAGATGATGAATAGCACTTAACTCTCCCTTGAATCGGTTGGAATTTCACATTACAACAGCGTTGCCTCTTTGGGTGGGTTTTTAAGTCAACAAACTTTTTACCGGATGTAATATCGTGTAGCATCTTAATTTTTGATTTGTATCTCCTACCTTCAAGGGTTTCAAGGTCCAAAGGCTTTCTGAGGGATTCTGGGCTGACTTCATAACTCCACTCATTGGCTATCCAGCGTATTGATTTTCGTTGAATCATTTCAATTTGGTGAATTAAAGATTGATTATCTACTGGATCCCATACCGTACTTGCGTATTCCACCAATGGTCTTATGAATATTTTATAGCATGTTAGTCGCGTGTTTTTGTCAGTCCATGACAAATTTCGTTGTAAAAACATTCTGGTGTTGGTTGCTTTTGATGTAACGCAGTTTATGTGGTTATTCCATGTTAGGTTCTTTGAGATGGTGATACCAAGGTACTTTGCTTTGTCAACAGTTTTTAGTGTTTGACCATGAATATTATATTCTGAGTCAATGATATTTCTCTTGTTGGTTACTCTCAAGACTAGACATTTATCAGGATGGAATTGCATTGACCAATTTGTCTCCCAGGAGACAAGATTGTTTAAGTCCTTTTGAAGTTGTACAGCATCTTCAATTGAGAGTATGGAACGATAAAGGTATGCATCATCTGCAAATAGAGCTATTTTTGATTTAACTTCGTCGGGCAAATCGTTTATGTAAATTAAGAAAAGCAACGGTCCAAGGACTGTACCCTGAGGTACTCCAGAAATGACTGGTGAGGATTTTGATGATTTCCCACGTACAACAACACACTGAGTACGGTTTGATAAGAAGTCCCTAATCCAGGACAAGATGTCGCCGTTGATTCCATAATGTTTTAGTTTAATGATCAGTTTACGATGACAGACTTTGTCGAAAGCCTTACTGAAGTCTAGTAGAATGCTATCCACTTGTTCCTTATTGTTGATAGATTTTGCTAATGAATCAATTGTTTGAAGAAGTTGAGTCTCACAGGATCTCTTTTTGCGAAACCCATGCTGAGTATCCGTAAGAGAGCCATTGGCTTCCATGTGATTGATGACATGACTGTGTATAACATGTTCTAACACTTTACATGTGACTGATGTTAGGCTGATAGGGCGGTAATTTTCTGCTTTCGAGCGGTTCTTGTTCCCACCTTTGTAAAGGGGGGTGATAGTTGCATGTTTCCAATCTGTAGGTATTCTGCCTTGTTTCAGAGATGCATTGAAAATTAGCACAAGGCCGTCTGCCAACTGGTCTGCACATTCTTTCAGGACTCTTGCACCTATCCCATCTGGTCCACTGGCTTTGTGAGGGTTCAAATCTTTTAGAAGTTTGATGATTCCGTTTTTGGTTATGACAAGCTCATCAATTTTGACACTACTAGGTGGTCCATTAGGGGTTGGGGTGGTACCATCGTCTTTGGAGAATACACTAGTGAATTGGTCATTAAGAAGTTCAGCAAGTTCTTTCTCATCTGTGTGTACAACATTTTTATTATCAACTAACGGTGACACACCACAGATATCAGTCCGTTTTGACTTTACAAAAGTGAAAAACCTTTTACTGTTCCTTTTGTCTCCACCAATGTTTTCTTTAACATAATCATGGTAAGCTTTCTGGCAAGTTTTCCTAGCGTTCTTTTCAGCCTGTTGAAATTTGGCCCAATCTCTATCTAATTTCGTTCTCCGGTAAACACGATATCTTTGTTTCTTTTGTCTGACGGCTCTTTTGCAGGATACATTAAACCAAGGTTGGTTGAAACGTGTAGAAGTAATCTTTGTTGGGACATGCTTTGTTTGAGATCTTGATATAATATTTTTAAGAGATTCCCATGATGTATTTATATCTGTTTCTGTTGTGGTTGAAGTACAGAATTTTTCAATGTCGTTTTTTATATCTTTCTGCAAAGCGTCAATGTCAGCGCGGTGCCATAGATGGATTTTACGTTGGGTCGGTTTAATTTTTTGTGGGTGGCAGAAAATGTCTGCAATTATGGAAGTCTCATGGTCACTAAATCCTGGATGTGGCTCACAACTTTCAGTAAGGCCAGGGCGGTTTGTAAGTACTAAATCTAGAGTGTTACCTTTCCGTGTTGTAAAGTTTACAATCTGTGATAGATTGAATAGGTCAAATGTTTCGAGAAAGTTCTCATTCAATTTCTTTGAATATTGATTTCCATTGATGGTATTTGACTCCCAATCAACATCAGGAAGATTAAAATCACCACATACCCAATGAGGATTCAGTTTGTACTTTCTTATGACACTGGAAATACCTTTTATAAGTTTGGTATTGTAATCCTCTGTACTCTTAGGTGGGCGATAGCATGCTGTGAATATTACTGGTTTTTCAAAGGAAGCTACTTTGATTGACACGATTTCAGCTTGCTTATTAATCTGTAGTTCCTCAACAAGCAAAGTGTTTTTGTAAATTATGATTACACCACCCCAACCATCATTTCGATCATGACGAGAGGCCATATAGTTTTTGGGAAGAAATTCTGAGTTCTTTAAGTTGCAGGAGAGATGAGATTCTGTGCCAATGAGAATGTCGATATCGTTATTATGAAGGTAATTCCCCAGCAAGAGTTGTTTGTTCCATATGCTTTCGAAATTGCATACTGAGATACGGACTTAGTCGACTGTGCGTTAACTCGTGACAACACGTTCACTTATCCAGCCGCGTGGTTCACTTATCTGGCAGCGCAATATGTTTGTCTGGGGATAGAAATAGGGTCGTCTTCGATCAGGTTCAGTAACCAAACACCTATAAAGTTTGATTCTGTTTGATAAAATTTGATAGTTCAATTACGAAAATTTGGATCAATTGAATTCAATTGACATCGCCTGGAGATAAACAGAAGATTCGTTAATGGTGGTATGCAAAGTTTTTTCCAATTTCTGATAATAATTCGAAGTGACTACTACCACGGCAGATTATTTTTAGACTGCCGTGGACGTAACCACATCTATATAGACGAGGTTAGGTCCACGGCAGATTGAATTATAAATCTTATCGAATTACGGATTGTTTGCAGCGTCGGTGGCACAGGGGATATAGAGCTAGCACAAGCTTATTACTGTTTTTACAAGTGTGAGTTCGAACCCCAGGAAAGTCACAAGTTTTCAAAAAGCTAGAGAGAGATCTTATAGCACAATGCTTCCATTTTCGCATTTTCAGTGCTACAGAGACACAAACATGACAATAAATAAACAGGAAATTAGTCTTAGAAATGGATCAACACAACAGGAAATTAGTCTTAGAAATGGATCAAAATACAAATCAAAAGATGCAGGTAAGATACAAGAACCTCTGATTGACACAGTACAGTCAGCCAAATGGATTTATAAACTTCTGAATAGCTAATCGAATGCTATGCTTTTTAATGAGATGGAAAAAAAGATGAAGACAGATCTTTACATTCTAAAGTAGAAAAAGAATGTATAATGTAGAAAAACTTTCAAATGAAATGGACAAGTAACTTTACAGCAAAATTAGTTAAAAGAAGCATTTCAATTTGTGATAATTTTATTTACAAAATGTTTCAATGGATGCTATATTAGCTACAAATCATAGGGGGGGGTGGGGAAAGGGAAAGGTATGAGAGGTTTTTTGAATGCGGTCGAACAGAGGATAGTTCAGTCATTTGACGGCTATGCAAGTTTCCCTCCACTGATGCAACTTGTCTTAACGGTATAAATTGGAACCCCGGATGATGTAATTTCAATTCAACTTGGAATTAATGTAGCTAAAGGTCCAGGGGATGATGTCAACCAAATCCTATCGAAATCAAACCAATTTTCTTAATTGAACCATCGATCCAACTCAATCGAACTTATATAATGGAAAGGATACCTACTGAATATGATCGTTCACGGGTTTCTCGAATATTCAGGCCCAGAAAAGGAAGAAGAAGAAAATGGGAAAACATATGACATATTTCGGTTCCGAGAACTCCTAGATGACATCAATGTTCCAGAAATAAATGTTACACACCACAGATTAGGAGACAGAAAAACAAAGAGCCGTCCTCTGAAAGTCACCCTGCAAAGTCAACATGATAAAGATCTTATCATGTCATGAAGAATTTACACATGCTAAAAGAAACTTGTTTCTTTCAGGTAAGTATAACGGAAGATTTCACAATCAACGAACGGAAAAAGATCAAGGAGATGCACAAACAAGCGAAGAAACTCAATAAAAACAATAACAATAAAGGATTCAACTGGTGCGTAAGAGGAAGCCCAAGAACAAAACTACGCATCGTTAAAAAATTACACGGTATCTTGATTAGTTTAATTAAAACTCAGTTTGGTGTTGTTCAATTTACACTAATAGCTGATTTAAAATAGCTGATTGGAACTTATTTTCTTTGCTTGGCAATTATAAGTTGAGGAGTCCATCAGTGATATCGACTTTCCTATTGTCTCTAAAGAAGGATGTCAAAATCAGAAGAGGGATGTCGACATAAGACCAACTAACAGTATGTTTGAGTTGCTGCTCAACGAGTGTTTGAGTAGTATCTTGGTACTTTTTCGGAATCATTCCTCTATTTTTCTTGGGTATACTGTTGCGAAAATGGCCCAGAAAAAAACCAGACACTTATTGAATGAATGTCTAACTACAGTAAGATCAAACCTATCAAACTACAAGTGAACCTATCGAACTATAATCGAATCGCAATCAAAGGTAACAGATCAACAGTCATCAAACTTTAACTGAAATTTCTTGGTTAGATTGTTGTTCTTGATTGATTTGGTTCTGTAATCAAACACCCATCGTTCGATTACTGTCCAATTAGGTTTGATTAGTTCGATAATCAAACAGTTCGATTGACATCAACTTTGCGGTGTATCCGTTATTATGGATTACTCATTGATAATCAATTTTTATCGATAAGAAAACTTTGTGTGATGCTGTCATACCATGTCTAATTCTCAACATATCTGGTCTTGTTTTAAATTTGTTTTTACTGTAAAATAGATAAACTTCTAAGAAAGCTGTTTGAAATACTGGGGGGAGATTTAAGGCGCCCCCTTGATGACTTTGAGCCTCAAATTTCCAGCCTTTGGCTAGATATTTCCGCTTACGCCTTTTTGGAAACTCAATTTGGCACTCCAAACGGGGGCATTGCTCAGTGCTTGGAAAAACCTCTGTACAGTATATATACGGTCGATAATATTGATTCTGACTTCTGAATCACAGCATGTTGTTTCATGAGTCCCTCAAGGTAGTGTGTGTTGGGGCCTCTGATTTTCCTCGTGCTAATTGGGGATATTGACAAGGAAGTGGTGCACAGCTTTGTTAAGTTTTTCGCTGATGACATTCGTGCTACAATTACAAAAGAAGTCAAAAGTCTTGAAAGAATATACAAATGGACGGATGACAATAATATGAAGCTATAAATGATGTAAAATTTGAAATTAATTGCGCTATAGAGAGCACCAAGAAAAAACTCAAACAAGCGGCCTAATTGGACTCGAGTCCCGAGTGGGATTCGACTTTTCAGACAAAGGATTTTCGTCAATTTTATACTTAACCATAAATCATTCATGTCTATACCTTTTTGGGTTTTCTTTGGAATCGATTCTCTTCCTCTTCTCTCCGTCACTATGCGTTTAAAGGGACATAAAAGTAGTAAAATGTAAACATTGCGCAAACCACGTGTCATTTTTAAAGAGAACAATTAAAATCACGTGTCCGAAACAAACTTGTAAAACAATTGAACAATCAAAATTAGCCATACTTGGTTTGATTTTTTATTTTGACATGTGACATTTGTTTTGATTTTGTATCCACTGCATACAGTTTGTTTACAAATTTCGCAAGTATTGTTATGTCCCTTTAAAATAAGTCCATTCTAATTTGCTGGAAACCGATTTCATCGCCATTGTAACACGCCCGGAAAAGTACTATAGTGTATTCCGCCTTCTTTAGAAACACTCGAAAACGTATTTTTCCATAGTAGTCAGGCCATTTTTCATGTCCTTTTAGCGTCCGGTCATCAGACGCTGCCCCTCCTGAAATCTCTAAATTTTTCTAAAATATGGCCAGGTAGTGTATTCTGCTTTCTTTAGAAACATTTGATAGCCTATTCTTTTTAAAGAAGGCGGAATACTATCTTAGGGCAGTGCAGTAAGTCCAAAGAAGTGTATTCCGCCTTCTTTACAAACATTTGAAAGGGTATTTTTTTAAAGAAGGAGGGATACTATATTAGGGCAGTAAGTCCAAAGAAGTTTATTCCGCCTTCTTTAGAAACATTTGAAAGGGTATTTTTTAAAGAAGGTGGAATACTATGTTAGGGCAGTAAGTCCATAGTAGTTTATTCCGTCTTCTTTAAAGAAACATTCAAATTTTTGTTCCAATATAGTATTTCGCCTTCTTTAGAAATTTTGAAATAAGGAAAATCGGGACTAAGAATGTCTCGTTGCTATATTTAGTTTTAATTGAGTCCCGAATCCAATATGTTCGTAAACGTAAGGTAAATCGGGACTAAAAGTTTCTCGTTGCTATATATACTTGGATTGGAAATAATCTCAAAACTTAATAAGCTGGGGGGTTGGAATAAAAATGTCTTGGGTGAAAAATGTTTGAAAAGGAGGCTAATACAGCTGAATTAGGACAAAAGAGGGAACTTTCAAAAATATTCTCCGAAAAATTAATTAGCGGGGGGGACAGCTATTAGGTACCCGAGAGTATTTATACTTTTACTTGAGTCCCGAATCCAATCTTTTTATAGGCCAATTCGGGACTGTCCCGAATGCAACATTTTCGCAGGCCGATTCGGGACAGTCCCGAAAAGTTTAGTTTAAAAAGTGTTATAATTAGCCTGTATAAATAAAGATCTACCCTACACTTCCCTGATTTTCAAATTCAAGCTGCCGTATCCATCTTTTCAGTGACTCAGATAGTAAATATGTATTATATATACTTTTACTTGAGTCCCGAATCCAATATGTTTGTAAGGTAAGGCAAGACCAATTTAATTTGTTGTTCTATGGACAGATTGTTAGAAGAATATGGGTCGGTCGGTCGACAAAATAAGAATAAATTTTTCATTTATCAGGGCTGGTAAGGTACCAAGAAAATTTTCCAAAAAGTATCTGGATCAAAAATTCACTTTGTTTTTTATCTTCGATGAAGATCATAATAAAATTTTAGTGTATGGAATGCTTTTTATGATTTTTCAATTTCTTGAATTAATTTTCAGCTTTATTCAAGTTTAATTCTTACAAATAACTAGTGTGTAAAATATATTGTAGTGGAAATTCGATATTATTATTTTTTTGATTTTAGTAAAAATAGGGTCAGTCGGGCCCGTAGAACAACAAATTAAATCTTTTGTTTGAGATTACGTTCTTCAAAGTGTAAATTATTTATTTTTCTGAATTTTATAATGATTATGTATCTATTTTTCCTAATAAGAGAATCAAGAGAATCAAACGATTCTTGTATCAAGGAAAAATCATTCTTGTTTTTTTTAAGGAAATTTATCATTAGTTCAAAGGAAATATTTCCCAAAGATAGTTATTTATGTAATTTCCAAGGAAGATTATTTAAATGTGTATGTATTTTTGAAGGAAAATAACTCCTTGTATTTAACTTGTATTTATAACTTGTATTTATCAAGAAAAATCATTCGTATTTTTAAGGAATATCATTCTTTTATTGTTCAAGGGAAATAATTGTCCTTTCCAAGAAAAACATTATATTTTCAAAAGAAAACTTTATTCATGTATTTTATATATTATTTTACAAGGAAAATAAAAAAAACTACTTGCGAATCTTTGATGATAGTATCAAGAATTATAGACTAAAAATCAAATGGTCTCTTTGTGACAGTTGTTTGATTGGTGTTGGTGCTCCCTCGGGAGATAATTGGTTTTTAATGATAATTTACAAACCAAATCGCCACGTTTTTTGAGAGGTTTTTTCTCATTTTACATTTTACAGTCATGTCTATGAGAGAGAAGGAGTGATTTTTTATGTCTTGGAATCATCTCATGTCAAGTTTATTTTCTTCTTGGTGACAACCTTCTGACTTAAAGATTGGTCTCAAGATTGTTTGTGGATAAGTCTATGGACAATGTTTTGTAAGAAATTCTTGTATATATTTTCTCTTCTAAGGTATTTTTGATATATCTCTAAGGACATTTATCCAAGGTTGTACATATTTTGTGGACTTGTCTAGTGAAGACTTTCTTGTACATTTTTACACTTCGACTATCTCGACTAACATAGGCCTATGTATGTGAATTTGTAAAGTTTTTCATGTATTTTTTCTATTGCGTTTTTAGCTTGAATATCTCTATGCAGATGAAAATTCCAAGACCTTTGTCATTCATTATCCCAAACAGTTTGCTTCTGCTTATTGAATAGGCATGATCCCATGGGAGGGTAGATGAATCAGGACGAATGAACGTTGTTGACACTTTTTTTAACAAAATGGTGGAATTTGATGAAAATTTAGACAGAATCTCAGAAATTAGGTTCTTTGTTGGCAACAGAAAAATGGTCCATTTAAGTCTGAAAGAGCAAAAAGTTTAATTTACCAAAAATCGTTTTGGAATCTCAGAGTTGTAACCAAATCTTTCCTTTTCAAAAAACTGAAATGGGAATTCCCCTGTTTTGCACTAATTTGTTTTGCTTTTCTTAGAACCTTTATTTGTCATCATGTAGTGTTTCAGAAGAACAAGAAAAGGAGTGCGAATTTGTTTCATTTTTTTAGAATAAAATGAAAAAATGCCAACAGATTTCAATGTCGGTGAAAAGTTTTCTTCCTTGGATGAACTCTACCAAAAGTTGGAACAATACAAAGTTGATAACTCAACAGAGTTATCTATTGATGATTCCAGACTTATTAAATCAGCATGCAAGGGTCAGCGTTTGGCTGAAGGGGACGAAAGAGAAAAGGCTTTGAAATATTCAGAGTTAAAGTATGTGTGTGTGGCTAGTGGCACGTGCAAACCTCGTGGGCGTGGTTTGAGAAAGTCGAGGTAAACAGGTTATTCAGTATTTTTTACTCCTTAGATTCAAATCACTGAAGCAAAGTTGATCTATCCTTTTATCATTATACAGACTGTAAAGAAACAGAAGAATCAGTTATCTTTGTGTCAGTGTAGATCTATAGGTCCTGCAAAGCAGGAGGTGTTTCCTAAGATTAAAAAAAAACTTTATCTCTAGCTTTTTTGACCTCTGAAAAACCAAAATATTCAGTCCCGATTATATGTATTTCCAGAATCTATTTTATTGTAACTCCCCAACTGGAAGCCCTAAATAATGGAATGTCTCTGAATTATTTCAATTTTCAAATATTATACTCTTGTATTGTTAATTTAGTCCATTAGTAAAGATTTTAATTATCCTCTGTTTTATTTTCTCACAGGACTTTGAAGAAAGGATGTCCATTTTATATCAGGTTCCGATTGGATAAAGACCGTCAAGCATTGGAAGTAAAAGATATTCAACGTTCACATAACCACGAACTAAACGCAGTAAGAAATACACTCCGCTATAATTTAGTTATGTATTGTCGTATAAAAAATACAGGTTGTTTGTAGAAAAAGAAATACTTATGAAGCTGGACCTTTCTTCAGACTTTAAAAGGGAAAAATGCTTTGATGTCACAAATTAGAGATAAATTTGGCACCTCTTCGAATTTTCATCTACGCATCTTATAGTACCAATATCCAATAAATCATGGACGTTTTTTCTTATGGTATACCTTTCGTAATCTCTCAAATATTAAATGGAAGGCTTTCCTTACCATAATTATTCTTGTTTTTATAGAATTTATTCCGACACTATCCACGACAAAGAAAACTGCAAACTATCGTAGAAGCTGACGCCATACAACTGTTGAAGGCAAAGGCAGACAAAAAAATGGTTAGGTCGAAAATTGCAATTGAAAGCGGTAAAGTTGTGACCATGAGGGACGTGCACAACCTCGCACAGAAGGCTAAAACCGATAGCGAGGGGCGGAATAACCTGCAAGACGTTGTCGACTTGTTAAGGAACGAATTTGGTAAGGTTATCTCTTTCGAAAAGTGATTTGCTGTCTGCCAGCAAGGGTTACAACGCCAGTTAACCTAAGGAAGAACGAGAAATCTAATCAATCCTCTCAATATTCGAGCTGAGCGTTTTCGCAGCACATTTTTCCCCTTTTGCATATCCCAGTGGAATATCTTAGACAACCATAAAAGCTGTTTCGACCTTTAAAAATAAATTTTTGATTATTTCAGACCTTTGATTATTTCAGACCTACACAATTGCATGTTTTTGATGTTCCTGACAATCAAGGTGTTGTCTTTTTAATAGTTTTTGGATAGGAACAGTCATCTCAATGAACATTGATTTACACCCAGCACTTCCTTTTGCACTGCCTCTATATATCCATGCAAGACCAGTCTTTATCCACTAAAGCCATAAACATCTTTGCTAGCTTTACTAATACGGTGGGTAGAAGCTTAACTTAGGTATTAAATCAAGCTCTTCTTAGTTCTGTGGTCGAATTCATTCATGAATCTGGCAGGTTCGGTGGTGCATTATTTTAATCTCCAAACAACTCAAACTCTATTTCTTTTTATGATGGTACCCTCTTTTTACGTAGTCTAGTGCCCCTGGTGGTGATATAACACTAGTTTCTAGTGGGGATTGTATTTATGTTAGTCATGTTTTTTAGTGCGTGTGTTCGTTAGTGTACCTTGTTTTACGTTTCTCAAAAGGTTAGCCTTTTTACGCAGTATCTCCAAAATGTAGCCTATATCAGATATCACAGCTTCTACGCAGTAACGTCTATTCGACTTTTACGACATTTTTCGAATGTTTTGAGCCCAGGTTTTCAAAAAGCAAAGTCTTCAAAAAATCGTTTAGAATATTTTTTTGCTGATCTAACACTTGTTTTTAAACTGTGATTTGGCTGCCAGTTTTTGCGAAACAAAAATAAACTTACGAACATTATGCTATTAACATGACGAACACATAACACAGGTCTTCTTTGCTTCTGAAACATAGTACGGCGAACCTGAGACGAATGTCTGCGGGGCTGCTTTCCTTTTCGATTTGCTCTGCTCTATTTTAAATAGGGGGCACTTCGTGAAGGATCTCTCGTCACACGCAGCATTTTGTAGAGGGGCGAGACTGTGTGTTAACGCGTCAACCTTTCCTGCTTAATTTGACTCACCGAACACCAACCAGCCTTGGTTAGTGGAAGATGAGCCTTTCGACCCATCCCTTTGCTTTATTGTTTTCAAATCTTAAGTCAGTCAATTGTTTAGATCAAAAGGTATTTAAATCAAGTAGTGCAAATAGTGCAAATCGCAATATTCCAATTAGTTTTTCAAGAAGTTTAAAACTATCAAAGAGCAAAGATTCTATTTTATTACCATACTCGAAGTTTTTAGATTTTGTGTATGGTGCTATTATAGAAACTCCTAACAGTCGATACACTTTAGCCCCCTTCTCCTCCAGATTTTGAAGGGCGCCTAGGCAAAGTCTTGTAACTCAGGCTAAAATCCACTAAGTCAATGGAATTTCACATTTTTGTTTCTTTTAGCTGTCCCATGTTTGTCAAGTAAAAGAAATTTTCGATTTGAACACTTTTAACCCAGAAAGACTTTTTATTTTTCAAGGAAAAAGACTATTGCATTAAGAAGAGAAAGGGAAGAAAGGAAAGACTAATTTAGACTATATTATATCGTTCTTTCATTATCAAGTTCGATTTTTTGACCCATTAGATGCCATCACTCCGTAACGGAGCGTCCCGACCCATGGATGTACGCAACTTTAAAAAACCGTATACCCCCTGTTGAGGATGTCCATCCCTCAGTGGCTGGAAATACTGTAACCCCGTGAAATTACAGGCAATTTCAGGTTTAAACCGCTCTGGAATTCTGAATTTTAGTAGGATTTAAAAAGCTATTTTTGTCATATCTCTCTATGAAATTCCGCCACATATCAAACCTTACCCCCTTGGAACGGAAATGGAAATCCCATTTGGTTTCTTACAACTTCTCCAACATAATCTTTATCACCCACCCGTTGCAGCAATGCTTTTCTAGGTCTTCATGTTTGTTCTCACCAAGGTTGTGAACAATGATATTGCATTTTGTTAAATTTAACTATCGTTCTTCTTCTTTCTCTTTATGAAGTTCTTGATCGTTACCTCTTGTTGCTTCAGCTCATCTTTAGTAACGCTAGCGTATGTCTATTGTTGTTTTGGGTCTATATCATGGTCTTTTTTGTCGAGCTCATCTTTAGCGATGCTAGCGAATGTCTGTTGTTCTTTTGATCTACTAACGACGTCGTCTTTATTCACAAGTTTATCCATTTTCTTCCCCAGACTATCCAGTACAGCCAAAACGCATTGCTCGTTTTGATATTTCTCTTTACCTTCAGTATGTGTTGCCTTGTTGCTTGTCATTCTTTGTTTACTTGTTTTGATCTTCTCTAACAGTATTGGCGTGACAGTGATGCATTTCGCACATTCGAATCTCCTTGCTTCGTACTGAAGGCAAATCTGTATTTGGTACGCTGGAAGCTCCGAACAGACATAATGAACAAACCTTTAACACTTCCTACACTTCCTACACGGCAAGACAGTTGAAATTTCGGTGTTAAGATTTTTTTTTTTCATCAGATTTCAGAAGTTTTCACACCATTTTGTTGCATTGTCAGGAGCACAACCGTGTTACCTATAATCTTATTATTGTGAACTCTCGTGACCTAGTGGTAGAATAATGTAGACTTTTGATGTTTTACCTGAAGAGAACTCAAATCAGATTTTGCTGACTTTAACTTTTTCGTGAACTTTCGTTAACTCCGCTTTAAAGTCACCCAAATGACACTGTCGGCCGATAATCAAACTGCGCGTGCCAAAAATAACAACAACGACCTGAAACTAAATGCTATATACCGAGTGACCCAGAAAAAAGTATAAAGGTTTGATGGTTAACTGTGTCCGAAATAATGTGAGTTTTTACCATATTCTTTTTTAATTGTCAAGAGGAAAGGTAAACTTAAATTTGGCGCATTAGCTTTTTAAAATTGTACAGTAGTTCTCAAGTTATAAGCTGTTGACGTCAAATTTTTTTGAAAAAGTCCAAAAAACGTCACAAAAGGGGTATCAAATGAAGCATTTTTAAAACTGTTCATTAATTTTTTTAGATGCCTCAAATTATTGATTTTCTATTTTTCACTACCTTATCAGGGGAAAACTTCGTCGGGGAAAAGTGACGAAATTTTGGACAAGTGACGAATATTTTCCCGACGAAAATTTTCCCTGAATTTTCCCGGACGAAGTTTTCCCCGATAAGGTTCTAACTTTTTTAGGATAATTGATAAAAATCAGCTGAGATCATTAATTGAGTGGTGAATGGGAAAATGTGAGGCTTTCAGCATAGAATTGCGTTAAGTTGGCCTTCCTCTTTACAATGACAAAAGGATTTATTAAAGTATACATTATTCCGGACACAGCTAGCCATCAAACCCCTTATACTTTTCTTTTCTGGGTCACCCGGTTTTTTTCAATTCATTTCAATATTCAAGTTTTACATTTTTTTACAAAAAGGTCAGTATCGTTTTGTGGGTAAGTGCTTTTTTGGAATGGGAATGGTTGGCGGTGTTGTTATTTTAATAAATGAAGATGAAATCGTATATTTTTTTCAAGGCTGTTCCGTTAATGTCCATCAAGACAAGGAGAACAACTTCTTAGGCATGATGTTCCAAGATACAGCTATGAAAACGAGTTTCAAATCGTATTCG